>NC_142880.1:2450000-2557500 GCF_051225735.1 Oryctolagus cuniculus | reverse complement strand
GATGTGGGTGCCCTGGGCACTCCCAGGGCAGCATCGTGAAATGCCTTCCAGTTCCGTGCCAGCCCCAGTGGGCATGGGAGCCTTGTTGGTCAGGTTTGCCCACTCTGTGGTCCATCTCCTGCATCCCTGTGGCCCCGCATCTCCATGGCCCTGCGTCACCACGGCCCTCTGTCCCCATGGCCCTGTTTCCCCGTGGCCCCGTGTCTCCATGGCCCTGCATCTCCATGGCCCCACGTCTCTGTGGCCCTGTGTCCCTGTGGCCCCGCATCTCCGTGGCCCCGCATCTCCGTGGCCCCGTGTCCCCGTGGCCCTGTGTCCCCGTGGCCCTGTGTCCCCGTGGCCCTGTGTCTCCATGGCCCCATGTCCCTGTGGCCCCGCCTGTGTTCAGGCCTCACTTCCTGACTGACACCCACTGTCCCGGTTAGATCTGTCCGACCTCATGGATTCTTCCCCTGTCTGTAAAGCACACTGAAGTTGGACTTCTGAGGGTGTGCTGTTGTCCTCGCGTTCCTGGTGTCGCGTGACTCCCCGTCTGTCAGCTCGCTTGGAGACACTGAAGCTGTGTCCTGCCGGCTTGGAGGGGCCCGCCACAAGCCCGGGGCGCCTGCTGGGGGCCTCCGACGGGAGCACTTGCCGCCTTGGCTTTTCTACCACTTCTGTGTCCCAGGAAGCACTGGTCTGGGTTTCTGTTTTTTTGTTGTTTTTTTTTTTTTTTTTCCAACCCTGGAATTACTCTTAGCTAGTTTTCCGGGCTACCTCCCAGGGACAGAGTTTCATAAGGTGCTTGGAGGGAATAAAATGCACATTTTCGAGGATGAAAATCTGATGGCTTGTCTCCTAGGGATGGGCACACTTTGTAACGACAGCAGAGTATCCTCCAACCCGGGTACGAGTTTTTTGGGCTTATTGGAAATGTGGTGCTGGGAAGAATAAAAGAACATTGAACAGCGTGGAAGTTGGAAACCGCCCCTGGCGTCCAGTCCCACACCCGGATTGCCAGGCACTGCGGGCAGCTTGGCTGTCGCCCCAGGCCGCCGGGCTCCTGGGATAGTGACCCGGAAAAGCACTGCTGTGGGCGGAGCCTGGCGGGGCTTCCCGCACCTGAGCAGCTTCTGATGCTGTTCCCAGGTGACACAGGGACACCTGCGTCGCCGGCAGCGCCCCTTGGCCGGCTGGGGTTTCCCCGGCACTTAGCGGCCCACAAGGAAGTGACGGGAATTTTTCCGTGCGCTCAGACCCAGGAGCAAACAGAAGCCCAGGCCCTTCGTCGCTCAGGGAAACTCCTGGGGAAGGAAGCGGTGCCGTGGGGGCCTAGGATGGGGTCCTCCTGTGCTGAGTTACACAGATCTTCCGTTGGCTGATTCACCCCCCGCACGGCAGCCAGGGTCCTGGGACTCTACCCAGGTCTCCCACACGGGCGACAGGGGCTCAAGCACTTGGACCTCCTTCCGCGACTGGGAGCTGGATCAGAAGTAGAGCAGCGGGGACTCAAACCAGCTCCCGTTGCAGGTGGTAGTGGCTTGACCATTGCGCCAGAGCACCTGCCCCTCAAAATGCGTCCTTGAGCCCCTCTCTGCCCGGCAGCTTCTGTCACTCCGGCAGACCCCGCTTCCTGACTGTCTGGAGGAGCTGAGTCATGGGCAGAACCGTCTGAGCTTGTGTTTCCCACTCGCTGGCCGCGCTGCAGTCGCGATCGCACATGGCCGGGGTGCTGCTGCCTGTGGGGGTACTTGCGGGGTGCACCTGCTTGTGCCCGGCTCCAGCAGGGCAGCCGGCAGCTCGGCCCTGTGTGTGCTGTCCTCCTCTCGCTCAGCCGAGTGAGGCAGAGCTGCACATGGTGTCCCGGGGGCAGTTCTTGGGGTGAGTCGGCAGCAGGTGGGACCTGCGGGGATGGCGGGTCCAGGCCCCGTCTCACCTGCTCCCGCGGGAGCACCGTGAGCCCCCTGTGGGGCCCTCCACGTGGCTCCGCCAGGCAGTGGCCTCTGCTTCTCGGGCCGGCCGGTGCACCACCCATGGTTCGTTGTCCCTTGGGGAGTTCCGCTTCCTTTTTTATCGCTCATGGAGCGTTTTTCCCATGGAATTCCCCACTGCTCGCCGGATTCACTCTGATTTCGTCTTTGAATTCGTAACCAGGCTGCCAGGGCATGCTTTCCTGATGACTTCACAGCCCAAGATAGAGGCTGAGAAATACTTGGCAGTAGAGAAGGAAACGTTAGACGTCTTGGGTCCAGTTCAGTGGACCGGCCGCTGACCGCCACGTAGGCTGGGCCGAGTCGCTGTCCCTCGGTGAATGAACGGAAGAGCAGTCAATCCTGACATGCCGCCACTTCCCGTCACTCTCCCAGGCTCTGGGGTGTAGACGGCAAAGGCCCAGCCGCTGGGTGCACAGCGTGCGTCTGCCTCTGTGCAGCGGGCGCCGGCACCCCAGGCAGCTGGCAGTGCGTGGCGAAGCCTGGGTTAGAGGACAGACGTGCTTTTTCTTTCTGCTTGAACAGAGGAGTTTGTGGGGTGGGGGCTGCCGATGGGCAGCAGGTGAGCGCAGGGCTCCTCCCGAGGGGCTCGCTCGCCTTGGCCGTGGGCCCGGGCGCACCTGCTGGCACGGGCCCCAGGGGTTAAGTCAGTGTGGACTCAGAACGGAGCCTCATGCTGTCTTCCATGACCCCCGTCAGGGCTCAGGCCCTTGTAGGGACACCTCGGTGGGGGGGCACTGTCCACGGCTGGCAAGGCGCCCTGGGGTGGACGCTGCTCCGGGTCTGACTGCCCACGGGACCTGCCGGCCGCTGTGTCCCCACAGTGTGCTTCAGACATGTCTGGGACGTGTCGTGATACAGGACAATTCAGCTAAAGCAGAACTGGGCCCCAGAGCCCAGGCTTGGGTGCAGGGAGTGCTCCTCACTGCACATTCTGGGCGGGACTCACAGGGTGCAGCGGCCTCCCCACCAGGAGGGGCAGGGCCCGGTGTTGGTCCTGGGGTCCCCGTGGGCTCCGAGGAACGGCGGCGGCCGAGTCCCAGCAGTCCTGTCACTCAGCATGCAGGGCCGATGCGGCGTGGCCACGAGTTGAGCTCCGCCTGCTCGGGACTGCAGGCTGCGGGCCCCCTCCCCGGCCTCGGGGCTGGGCTGGCCTTGGACTTGCTCCCCCTGATGGAGGTGGCCAGGTCCCCCCTGCACTGCTCTCAGCCATGCTCTCCGTGCTTGCAATACTGCTGAGGGGGTGGGGGGGGGGGCCTTTGTGGCCGGAAGCCAGTGGGGCCTGCAGCAGGGGCGGGGGCCATGGGGGCAAGCGGCTGAGGACCGGCCCGGCCAGCGCGAGGAGTCCTGGGGGACGAGGACCGTTGATGCCCGAGGCCACAGCAGTGGGCAGCGCCCAGCAGAAGCTGTGGAACTAGACGAGAAAAGACGCAGTTGAAGGCTCTTCCCTGACCCTCTCCAGGCACTCATCTGGTTACACCTGAGCTTCCAGGTGGGAATTTTGCAGAAACTTGGGTCAGGTGAGGATTTACCCAGCATGCAGCGTGCTTGCCGTGTCGCCCACAGCCCAGAGGCGGCGCCTGGTGCAGAAGTGTGTTCTGGTGCCCAGAGCTCCTGCCCGCCCCCTGCTCTCCAGGACTGCCCCCCCCCCCCCACCGAGGGCCAGGACGTGTCCTGGGAGGGAGACCTTGGCACTCCATGCTCTTCCACCTGAGGCTGAGAAACTGGGTCTCTGCAGACGGGGCGCAAGCCACTGACCCTCCCCTCTGCCCCCTGGCCAGCATTACTGGCCGGCAGGGGCCTGTTGGCATTCTGGGAGAGGCTTGGGTCTGGCAATGCCAGGTCGGGGGAGGGGGGGTCTCGTCCGCTGCCCGAAGCCAGGTGCAGGGTCACGGGGCTCAGCTGGACCACCTCAGCCGGAGCCGTGTCAGGAGCTGTGTCCAGGCCTCAGAACCCCCTCACTGCAGGGTCAGGGCAGGACGGCCTCCTCCGGTGGAGGGAGCAGCATCCGGGAACCTTGGGAGTTGGAGCTGGCCAGGAGGCGTCTTCCCGCTGCAGCCGGATGGTTCTCTGGGGACCCTCCGGGGAGCCGTGTTTCCGGAAGGCGGCCTGGGACTCTTCCAGGCCCTGCCTGGGGGACGCACGCTGCTGCAGTCTCGCAGGCCTTTCTGTGGGCTGACTCCAGCCCCTCCCTCCTGGCTGGGCTCCCCGGACCACCCCGAACACATCCCCACTGCCCCCGCGTTCCCACAGCGACATCTGTGTCTGGAGCTGCAGGGGAGAGGCTGCTGGCCTGCGGGGTACCCTCCCCCCGCCCCAGTCTTTGCTCTCTTTGGGAGATGCCATGTGCAAGGCAGCTGTGCTGGCACCTCCGAGCACGCAGCCGTGTGCCCACCACCGTGGGGGCGGCCTTTTCTCTAGAATTCTGTGCACATCATTGGTTTCTGCTGGTTTGGTGGCCTGGCTCCTTGCGCGAGTGTCGGGCCCTGGCAGCTGTGCGGACGCAGAGGCCCTGGGGCACTGGCTGGGGTCTCTGGAGCTTGTTGTGCAGGTGGCAAAGCACGGTGTGTGGGCCTCCGGCCCTCTCGGCGCTGGTGAAGCTGTGAGCTGACCGGCGGAGCAGGGCCCTGGGGCTCTGGAGTCCAGGCCAGACAGGAAGCCCAAGAGCTGTCCCCAGGGGTGTTCTCTTCCCGGCGCCAAGGCAGTGCAGTGGAGGGGCTCCCTGGGGTGCTGGTGCGGAGCGCTGGGGTCTATCAGCACAGCTCTGCTTCGGTTTCCTGCCCGGAGCCGCGTAGCTGTCAGGTTCTGCTTGATAAACAGTGCTCCGTGCTCAGGAAGACTGTTTGTAAACCGCAGCTTCAGAGGCCGACTTCTAGTAAAAACAAACAGAGGGGCAGCCTCTTGAGCCGAGCGGCTGAGGGTGACGTCACTGGGACCCACAGAGCTCTGTCCACAGGCATCTAAGCCGCCGTCTGAGTCCAAGCACAGGGGCATTCCTGTGTGGCCGCTGCGGCACCAGGGAGCTCCTGGCCGCACACACAGGGCATACGGGCTGGAACCCTCAGGAAACACACGGATGCTGACATCCCTCACTGTGTGCTGAGAAGGTAGACACACAGATGCTGACACAGCTCACTGTGCACTGACACACACAGGTACACACACAGCTCACTGTGCACTGACACACACAGGTGCCGACACAGTTCACTGTGCACTGACACAGGTGCTGACACAGCTCACCGTGCACTGACACACACAGGTACACGCACAGCTCACCATGCACTGACACACACAGGTACACACACAGCTCACTGTGCACTGACACACACAGGTACACACACAGCTCACCATGCACTGACACACACAGGTGCTGACACAGCTCACCGTGCATTGACACACACAGGTGCTGACACGGCTCACTGTGCACTGACACACACAGGTGCTGACACAGCTCACTGTGCACTGACACACACAGGTACACACACAGCTCACCATGCACTGACAACACAGGTACACACACAGCTCACTGTGCACTGAGAACACACAGGTACACACACAGCTCACCGTGCACTGACACACACAGGTGCTGACGCAGCTCACCATGCACTGACACAGGTGTCGACACAGCTCACCGTGCACTGACACACACAGGTGCTGACACGGCTCACTGTGCACTGACACACACAGGTGCTGACACAGCTCACCGTGCACTGACACACACAGGTACACACACAGCTCACCGTGCACTGACACACACAGGTACACACACAGCTCACTGTGCACTGACACACACAGGTACACACACAGCTCACTGTGCACTGACACAAGTACACACACAGCACACCGTGCCCTGACTCACACAGCTGCTGACACAGCTCACCGAGCACTGACACACACAGGTACACACACAGCTCACCGAGCACTGACACACAGGTACACACACAGCTCACTGAGCACTGACATACACAGGTACACACACAGCTCACTGTGCACTGACACACACAGGTACACACACAGCTCACCGTGCACTGACACACAAAGCTGCTGACACAGCTCACCATGCACTGACACACACAGGTACACACACAGCTCACCGTGCACTGACACACAAAGCTGCTGACACAGCTCACTGTGCACTGACACACACAGGTACACACACAGCTCACCGAGCACTGACACACACAGGTGCTGACACAGCTCACCATGCACTGAGAACACACAGGTGCTGACACAGCTCACCATGCACTGAGAACACACAGGTGCTGACACAGCTCACCGAGCACTGACACACACAGGTACACACACAGCTCACCGTGCACTGACACACACAGGTGCTGACACAGCTCACTGTGCACTGACACACACAGGTGCTGACACAGCTCACCGTGCACTGACACACACAGGTACACACACAGCTCACTGTGCACTGACACACACAGGTACACACACAGCTCACCGAGCACTGACACACACAGGTGCTGACACAGCTCACTGTGCACTGACACACACAGGTGCTGACACAGCTCACCATGCACTGAGAACACACAGGTGCTGACACAGCTCACCGAGCACTGACACACACAGGTACACACACAGCTCACCGTGCACTGACACACACAGGTACACACACAGCTCACCGTGCACTGACACACACAGGTGCTGACACAGCTCACTGTGCACTGACACACACAGGTGCTGACACAGCTCACCGTGCACTGACACACAGGTGCTGACACAGCTCACCGTGCACTGACACACACAGGTACACACACAGCTCACCATGCACTGAGAACACACAGGTGCTGACACAGCTCACTGAGCACTGACACACACAGGTACACACACAGCTCACCATGCACTGACACAGGTGCTGACACAGCTCACCGTGCACTGACACACACAGGTGCTGACACAGCTCACCGTGCACTGACACACAGGTGCTGACACAGCTCACCGTGCACTGACACACACAGGTACACACACAGCTCACCATGCACTGAGAACACACAGGTGCTGACACAGCTCACTGAGCACTGACACACACAGGTACACACACAGCTCACCATGCACTGACACAGGTGCTGACACAGCTCACTGTGCACTGACACACAGGTGCTGACACAGCTCACCGTGCACTGACACACACAGGTACACACACAGCTCACCGTGCACTGAGAACACACAGGTGCTGACACAGCTCACTGTGCACTGACACACAGGTACACACACAGCTCACCATGCACTGACACACACAGGTGCTGACACAGCTCCCCTTGCACTGACACACACAGGTACACACACAGCTTACCATGCACTGACACACACAGGTACACACACAGCTCACCGTGCACTGACACAGGTGTTGACGCAGCTCACTGTGCACTGAGCACCTCCAGGGTGCAAACCGAGCAGCCACTGTGGGGGGCTCTGGGAGTTTGTTCCGCGGGCTACAAACACCTTTGCTCTCTGGCAGCTCTGCAGGGGCTTCTGGGGATGTCCTGGACATGTGTTCCGTGTGAGCGGGATGCTGCAGGGGGGATGCCCTTGCCTCTCCTTAAGGCAGGTCTGAGCCCCACACGTGACATTGGGGTCCTCACGCATGGGCAGAAGCCGATGACTGTCATGTTCCATTGGGCCCCGGAGGCACGGAGCTGTTGGATTTCTGTAGCTTGGAGATTCTGGGATGACTAATGGCTCCCCTGTCAAACCCTGGTCGTAATTCAGAGTTGAGTTGTTCTACTCCCGCGTCCACGCGTAGGTGTTTAAGATGGGGGGTGTTTGGTGCAGCAGTAAGGCGCTGCTCGGGTCGCCTGTGTCACTTCTCCGAGGCCTGCGTTCAAGTTCTGCTCCACTTCCGACTCAGCTTCCTGCACATGTAGACCCCGGGAGGCAGCAGTGGTGACTCAAGTCCCTGGGCCCCTGCCACTCACACGGGAGCTGGCACGTGGGAAACCCCCTCTCCCCTCTCCGCCCTTCAGATAAGCAAGATGAAAGAGGGTGCCCTCTAAGCCTGACCCGGCCGCAGGGGTCCTGGGTTCTGCCGCACCCTGCTCCTCGGCGGGCGGGAGGCGCGGTCTCGGCCGCTGTGTCCTTGCCTTTCTCTGCCCAGCGAGCAGGAGCTGCGAGTCCACGCCAGGGTGTGACGCGTTCAGAGCCCCGGGCGTTAGCACCCGGTCACTGGAGGCAGGCTGTGTCCATGAGCCGTGCCCAGTCTCGGCTGGCCTGCGGGTCACTGCGGGGATCTGCCGGGGGATCCCGACCACCACAGAACCAGCAGCCTCGCTTGGGTCCCCTCGGGAGCGGGCGTCTCCGGCCTGGGGCCTGCTCAGTATGTGCCTGCCTTGTTAGCGCCTGTGGGCTCGCTGGTGCGCCTGTCTCTAGTCCACTGCCGTCCCCCTCCCCGGCTCGCTCATGGCAGGCGGCGTGGCGTGGGGCCGCTGGCCCCGCTGTGAGAGGCTGGCAGCATTGGGATCAGTGAGGGCCCCGCTCTTTCTGTGAGGAGACCTCCACCCTGCCCAGCGCTCCCATGACCCCTTCCTGGGCATCGCCCCCTGCCCCGGGACATGGGAATGGCCAAGCTGTGGACAGAAAATACTGGTGTTGCCATAGTGAGGGTGGCCCCGCTCCACCTGCCCGGGGGACTGTGTTGATGATCAGATGAGCAGGTGGCCCACGCCAGCCCCAGCGCTAAGGCCGTGGCCGTGGGCCAGTGTCCCTGGTGAGTCGGAGCCACCTGTGGACAGGCGGCAGCTGCCAGTGCCAGGAATTCCCAGAGCACCCCATCGCCTCGTGCCCAAGACTCGGTCCCCCGCCCCATTCTGCTCTTTGTTGTGTTATTTTTTTCTTAGATTTAATTATTTATTTGAAAGGGTTACAGAGAAAGAGAACTTCTGTCCATTGATCCTCTCAAATGGCTGCAGTAACCCAGCTTGGGCCAGGCTGACGCGGGGAGCTGGATCGGAAGTGGAGCAGCTGGGACTGCATCTGGTGCTCACATGGGTCGCAGCGCGGCAAGGGGCAGCCTAGCCCGCGGTGCCACATGCTGCCCCTCCCCGCGCCCCCTTAGTTGGTGTGGCCGTCAGGCCCTCACTCAGAGCTGCGACTTGAGGCCGCCGGGTCCCCATAAAGTGTGGCAGAGGCCAGCAGCTGTGGCTTGTTTGTGTCAGTGGCTGATGCTACAGACTGGAGGAGCTCAGATGGAGCTGCCGCTGTGGGTGGTCACGTGTGTGCCGGCCACTCTGCCACGTTGGTGGATTGAAGACTGTGGCCCAGGACCATCGCAAGCACCTGCTTAAGAAAAGAAGCGAGTGAGCCGGGGACCCCGTTCAGTTTCCTTCCGTTCGCCATCCAGAGTTCCGGCAGGCTCCATCTCGCGGTGGAGCTAGCGTCCAGCCTGTCTCTGCACAGGGCGCAGGTGTCGATGGGCTCGTGCGTGTTGTGTCTGAGACACGGGTCAGCACCCTGCCACTGTCAGCGCACGCGGTAGCCCAAGGGGCTGTTTGGGCAGCAAGAAGGGAGCATTTGTGTGCGTTCACATGCGTAGGCGTGTGCACTTCACAGACCGTGCGTGGTGGCACCCGTGTCCGTCACTCCTGGAGGCCTTCTGGGCAGCCCGTGTGGATTCTGCTAGCGCTACATGAGAGCCGTGTGCTCCCTGACAGGCGCGAGGTGCGGGGGCTCGTGCAGAGCCGTGTGGTCCTTGACAGGCACAGACACGAGGTGTGAGGGCTCGTGCAGAGCTGTGTGGTCCTCATCGGGCACGAGGTCTGGGGCTCGTGCAGGCTGGCGCATCTTCCTCATTAGGCTGCTTCCTGTAGAAGCTGGGGGTGGCTTTAGGAGGCGGAGCTGGGCCAGTCCCTCCCCCGCCCACATCTGCAGATGCCGGTGTGGGGTGACTTGTGTCGGGGAACCCTGGCCTGACTCCCCACCCCGGCTGGCTGTGTGGAGGGGGGAAGCTCTGGGTTGTGGTGGTAGGGCTGCGAGGCAAAGACAGTGGGAAAGCCGACCAGTGAACACGCGTGTGCGGCGCACAGAGCACGTGTGGGGACAGCGAGCACGCGCTATACGGTGTGGCCATGTGCCGAGCGTGGTGCAGGCCTCGCATCTCCCAGAGCTGAGAGCAGTGGTGACTTCACAGCTGCCCGGGAGCTGGCCCAGGGTTGCCGTGGCCTGTCGGCAGTGGGACAGAAATTCTCCTCTTCCTGCCCTGGGGCAGCGCTGGTGCCTGCTGAGGGTGTCTCTGCCTCCTGGAGGTGCCTTGTGGGGGTCTCCTCACATGGCAAGGGGGGGTGGGTGGCGGAGCCCCTGTCCCTTCACCTCCTCACCTCCCGGGGCCCAGCTCTGTGTGCAGTGGTCTTGAGGGAGTCCCCGCAGGAATCGGGGCGAGACCTTGTCATTCACCCCAGCAGGGCTGTGCCACTGCGTGGGGTCACCACCCCTCCCGGGTCACAGATCACAGCACTTGGGAAGCACTGTGTGGATAAGTGGACACGTGGCTCTCATAGAGACGGGACCCTGGGAGAGGCTCGCTCACGTGGCAGGTGCCCGTCTGCCCACACACGGCCCTGTGGGAGGGAGACAGCCCATGGCAGGTGGTGGTGTCGTGGACAGCTGTAGTCACAGCTGTGATCTCGTAGCACTTAGCAGGAATGAGGGGGCAGTGGACTCTGGGGTCAGCTGAGGGCCCATGGCCTGACCAGAGGTTGTGGCTGAGGCGCCATGTGCCCCAGGCGCCTGGCGTGTCTCCCCCAGGAGCCAGGACCCTGGGTTCTCACAGCTGTCCGACCTTTGGATGTTTGCTATTAGTTTAGAAGTCTTGGATAGGTCACCTGAGGTCTCTGAGCCTCGGATTGGAACCTGGCGAGAAGCTGGAGAAACTGGGAGTGGAAGGTGGGGGCGGGCAGCAGGAGGTGGGCCTCGTGCTGTCACTCCCGTCCGGCCACGGCAGCCTCAGCGCGCGAGGGACCCCGCAGGCCTGGCTCAGAAGTCCGGCGTCCTCGGAGAGCGCCTGCAGCCTCAGGCCGCAGGGCAGGGGCAGAGGCTGCGTGGTGGCCTCCGCGGGTCCCCTGGGAGTCAGGGTTGAAGAAAGCGCCCACGAGTCTTGGGGTGCCGGAGCCTCCGCTGCAGCCCTGAGCTCCCTCTGCTGCAGCAGAATTTGGATTCAGAAATGAGGCTTCCCCTTGGGTGGGGTAGAGGGAGAGTACGCGAGGGGGCTGCTTTCTGCTGGTCTCCAGGATGGGGGCGCCCCTGCAGGTGCCGTGTGTGTGGCCTTGCCGGCCAAGGGAGGGCGGGAGGGTGCGGACGAGTCCTGGTGCCGAGCTCTGGCTCCCTGCCTGCACCCTGCACTGGGGGCTGGGGAGCAGTAAGATCTTTCTAACTGGGTGACGGGGGGATGCACCTGCAGTCAGTGCCTGAGCATAGATCTCACTCCTCATGAATAAACATCAGGTAGCAGGGACCAGGGTGCGTGTGTGCGCTAAGAAAGCCTCCCACTTCTGACCGTCCTGGACTAACTGGGCCCTGCGGGTCGGGGGCGGGAGCTGGCCAGAGGGGTTGCCATGGCAGCCAGGCCCCTGGGAGGAAGCTGGCTGGGGGTGGGATCTGGGGCACGGTCCATGTGCACAGGGTCCTAGGGAGGAGGCGCTGGCGTCTGGGACCTGAGGGCAGAGCTGAGGCCCTGGCCTGCGGGGGCTGAGCTCCTGCGCTGCCCACAGCAGGCAGTGCAGGGCCGAGGATGGTCGTCACTCCAGGCCGTGAGGGAGGGGAGGCAGGCAGCGTGGGAAATTCCACCAGGTGCCTTTTTTTCATTGTTCACTTGACACAGAGAACGAGGGAGAGAGCTGGCCCACGGATTCACTCCTGCAGCGGCTGGGGAGGTGGCGCTGAAGCCGGGAGCCAGGAACTCCATCCAGGTCCCCCACGTGGGTGGCAGGGGACCAGCTGCGGAGTCATCACCAGGGCCTCCAGGGGCGAGGGGGGGTCTTGACCGGGGCACCGCCACGTGGGACGCGGAGGGCAGCCCTGGGCGCTCAGCTGCCCGTCCCCTCCCGCCCTGCACTCAGCTTTGACAGGAGCTCACGCGAGGTGAGCGGCTGCCATGTTGAGGTTCTGACGCGGTGGTGTCACACTTCTCATTATGTGCTGTGGCCTGGTTGTGCAGATGCGAGTGTGGTGGGTGCGGGGACAGACCCGGTGCAGCCCAGCCCTGGGCATGTGACTGTGGCCAAGTTCTGACACAGCAGCGCAGGCGTTGCCAGGAGAGGAGCCTGGGCGTCGCCACCACCAGGAGGGAACCCTGGGAGAAATTGGAAATGTCCAGGAGGCGGGCACAGGCGTCCTTTGGGGGAGAACAGCTGAGGGGCTGTGGCTCAGGGCGGGGGGGGGGGGGGGCAGCAGCCCCTGCAGCTCTGTGTAGCCCTGTTTTGCCAGAACCAGACGCTTGGTCCGGAAGAGAAACCCTGAGGACAGAGGCCCCCACGGCGCCCTGTGCGATGGCCTCACTGCCACACAGGCGCGCAGCTGGCAGGGAAGCCACTTCCTGGACCCCAGTCCTGTCCTCCCTTCCCCCTCCATGGAGACCCCCAGGAGCACCCTGCGGGCCCAGGCCTCCCGTCGTGTCAGCCCTCGGCCCACAGCGCCCCTGCTTTCCTACAAGGAGGGGCTGCAGGGTGCCTGGGCTGGGAGAGCCCCACCACGCGCACCCCAGAGCAGGCATGCAGCCGGCCCGCCCCTCCAGCGTCACCGCCTCCTGGGGCTTTCCCTCGGCTCTGCCCTCGGGCCCCAGGCTGTGCCTGGTATCACACAGATGGCCCCTGGCATTGCCTGTCTTCCTCTCTCAACCCTGAGACAGGGCCTGGAGGCTCGTGGGAGGGGTGGCCCATCGGATCAGCTGGTCCTGGGGGTTATGGGAACCAGGTCAGGTGGGGACGGCTTGGCCGAGTTCTGTTCCTCCTCCCGGAGCAGAGCGTGTGGGCTTGGGCACACAGCTCCCGGCCTTGCCCACGCCGGCAGAGAGAAGGGGAGCCGTGCTCTGTCCACTTCCCGGGGAGTGGGGCCGGGGGTCCAGCCCTGACAGCCTCCTTGCCGAGCGCCAGCTCATGGTGTTGGGGAGACAGACGCTCTGTCCAGCGACCCACGCGTGCCATGCCCCCCGCCCACAGTGGCCCTGCTGCCCACTGTGCCTCACTGCCCCGTGTCCATCACCGTCTTGCAACGCAGCTTTCTCATACGGTTTAAGTTACCCTAGTGCCTGATGGGACAGAGCCGCAGTTGTTTAAGATCTGTGCAGTTAAGGCTTGACACGCGGGGCTCCCCATTGTATCCTGACTCAGGGGTGCTCCCCAAATGGCCACGATGGTCAGGGCTGGCCAAGCCTGGGTCTCCCTCAAGGGTGCGGGGGCCCAAGCACTTGGGTGGTCCTCCCCTGCTTTCCCAGGCCATTAGCAGGGAGCTGGATCGGAAGTGGGGCAGCCAGGACTCGAACTGGGGGCTCATACGGGTGACGCAGGCGGTGGCTTAGCCTGCTTGCCACTGTGCCGCTGGTCGTCTGCTCTTTTAAATCTGATGTGATCTGATGGTCAGAGACCTGCCTTGGAAGTGTCTCCTTACCTTCTAACAGCTTCCTGGCTTTCAGTCTCACATTTTTCTAAAATACTTTTCATTCTAGCAACGTCCTGTTGAGCGGTGAACCGGAGCGCCCTGGGTTGATTACGGCAGCTCAGCTCCAGGCGAACAGGACGGCGCTGCCCTGCACTGGAGTTGTCTCCCTTTCTCTGGCTTCCGGAAGCTTGCTGTGCAGGCAGACTCTGTCTGCGAGGAGCTGAAGGCGGGGGGCGGCGCTCCTGGAGGAGCCGCTGCGGTCACAGGGCGGCCGTGATTCACGCCGGCTCTGTTAGAAACCCCCGCCTTGCACAAGCCCCTGACTCAGTCCGTCAGCTGACGGCGCTCCCTGGAACGCTCCGACATTGCGAAAAGTCAGGGCCGCTTTCCGGAATCCTGACTTCCCGCCCTGAGTCTTTCCCAGCTGGGGGCCCGGCGTCTCTGGTGCCTGTGGGGCTGCAGACAGCAGCCTGGGCCACTCTGCTCGTGGGCTTCAGTGCTCTGCCTTGGCTGGACTCAGGGCTGTGCCTCCCGGTCAGTGTGGCGCCGGGAGGAGGGGCTGATTGTCCCTGTTGAGTGGCGGTCGGTGGTCGGGCTCTTTTGATGGCAGTCAGAGCCGCACAGTAGCGGGATTTGGGCAGTGCACAGCCTTCCCGTTAGCTGCTGTGCAGTGGACCTGGCCCTTGGAGACCTGTCTCACAGACTGAGGGACAGGAGGCGGGCCCAGTGCTCAGTCCCCTGGAATTAAAGTGACCCCCGGTGGTGGGGCGGCCTGTGCCACCCAGGGCAGCTGCCCTCACCGTTCCTGTGCCCGTTGGGCCTTTCTTGGGGGGAAAGATAAATGTGTGTGCGTGTGCGTGTGCGTGAGAGAGCGAGCGAGCGCGCGCGAGATGCAGGCTGTATGTAGAGCTGCCCCAAAGCCTGGCCTTTGGGATCGCTTCCTGGTTTCCACACAGAGCCGAGCTGCAGACACAGGAACTGGGTGCGTTTGTTTCTCCGTCTCCAAGGAGCCTGCCCCGAGCTGACGCTGCGGGCGGGATGGGAGAGCCCGAGTGACTCACCGAGCACCGGCCGAGCGCGGTGCAGCGGCACTGGGTGGGAGGCTCCCGGGACCGGAGCTCAGCTCGCGGGCTTCCTCGGGTCAGCTGTGTGTGTGCCGCCCGCTGGGCACCTGCCTGGGGCCAGTGTGTTGCTTCTCTAACCTGGTGGTGAGTGTGTCTGTCCTGATGGCCCTGGAAGGCGAAGGCCGCCTGGGTGCCTGGGATCTGGCGCCGGCGCCTCGGGGCTGGCGCAGAGCGGTTCGTAGGCTGCAGTCGCCGCAGCGTCCAGCTGCTGGGCCTGGGTCAGCGCAAGCCGGCGAGGACGGGTTTCCACTGCACTTGTCTGGGCCTCGTCCCCAGAGCCGGTGGCAGTGGTGACGTCTGCCGTTGAGGGTCGCCATCACCGGAAGTCAGAGTTGGCATGATTGTTCCCAGCAGCTGCTGGATGAGGTCCCCTGCTGTCTCCTGGACCACGGCTGGGGCGCCCATTGCCTTGTGGCACCCGTGGCCCGCTGATGGCTCCCAAACCCAGCACTGGGTTCTGCCTTCTGTGCCCGTGGCCACCGCTGGCAGGCTGGTGGAGCCAGCAGAAAGGGGCCAGCGACCCTCGTGGGACAGCCCCAGTGGGGGGCTCCGACCGCTGCCCCCGCAGACTCAGTGGCAGTAGCGAGTGGTCCGAGCACACAGTCACCCTCCTTTGCGGCTGGGCCGTGTGACCTGTCCCTCGGGACTCCGCCCCTCCCCCCCCTTTCCCAAGACATCGTCCTGGGAGTCCATGGGTTCTCCTTGACTGTGCCCGCCCTCCCCGTGCCGGGATCCTGTCCCCTGTGCTCCCGCTGTTTTCCATCCAGTTGTTTCCCTTCTGTTCTTGCTGCCCTCCGTCCCAGAGGGGTTAAACAAGGTGATTTCCTTGTCGGGATTCACGGTGCTCGGGAGCCCACTCGTCCGGCCGCTGAGCCCGAGCCCCAGACCTCTGTCGCTGCTCCATTCTGTCTCCCACAGCCCTGGCCGTTACCATTGCTGCCCCTCAGCGCGTGCTCACTGTGCCAGGCTCCCCACGTGGCACCTCGGGATCAGCACGCAGGAGCGGGCGGCAGAGTCCCCACGTCAGCCGGGGAAACTGAGGCATGCAGAGGCCGGCCGCTGTAGGTGGGGACCAGGACTTGGCGGTCTGAGTGCAGACCCTGGGCCTCGACCACTGCAGGTGGACAGCTCCCGGAGCAGAGCTGTACTTGCCACCCGCGCCCAAAGCCCTTTCACGGTGGAAGCCGGGAGACCGCCCCTGCTGGACGTGCCCAGTTCCCCGGAGTGGCCCACCAGCAGCGAGTCCCCGGCCCCCGTGTGGGAGGTGCCGCGGCTGAGACACCAGGAGCCGAGGACGGCTGCCACGCGGTCATCCCCGCAGACACACGCGGCCTCGGCAACACGGCCTGAACCGTGAATCGTTGAATTCATCAACAGAACTTCCTGTGCCCGTCTGCCAAGGCGAGCGCGTGCCGGGGTCACCGGGGAGCACCCCCGCGGTGTCCTCCCAGGCCCTCTTCAGGCTGCACCCACAGAAACCCTGCAGTGGGGCCACTGGGGCCGTGGCCTCGTTTGGGTCCCCTGAGTGGGGTGCAGCTCCGGGGCCCCCACAGAGCGCACGTGAGAGCGAGGCCGGGAGCGGTTCCCAGGAAGCCGCGCCTCTGTGTCTGCGTCCAGTCGTGCACTCAGCCCCGGGCCCTGCTGGAGCCTCCTGTTCTGCACCCCGTGGAATAGTGGCGCTCAGTGGCAGGGCCTCCACAGCCCCGGGCCCTGCTGGAGCCTCCTGTTCTGCACCCCATGGAATCGTGGCGCTCGGTGCCAGGGCCCCCACAGCCCCGGGCCCTGCTGGAGCGGCTGGGCCCCTCCTGTTCTGCACCCCGTGGAATCGTGGCGCTTGGTGCCAGGACCCCCACAGCCCCGGGCCCTGCTGGAGCGGCTGGGCCCCTCCTGTTCTGCACCCCGTGGAATAGTGGTGCTCGGTGCCAGGGCCCCCACAGCCCCGGGCCCTGCTGGAGCGGCTGGGCCCCTCCTGTTCTGCACCCCGTGGAATTGTGGCGCTCGGTGCCAGCCAGGCCTCTGCAGCCCCGGGCCCTGCTCTTCCTGCTTCTGCTTTCGAGAAGGGTGAGGTGAACGAGAAGGGGATTCTTGGTGCTGGGAGGAACGGCGAGGGCCGTCATGCGGCTGGAGGTAGCTTCTGCCTTCGTCCTGCTGGGGTCTGCGGCCCTGGGCTGTCTGGGTGGGCGTGGCTGGGCCTGCGCACAGGGCACCGCCCACAGATGGCCGCCATTGGGGCCCAGGCCCGGAAGCCAGCAGGGGCGGAGCTGGGCACGTGCTGTTGTGTGCTGTTCCTGTCACCCTTGCTGTGCACGTAGAGTGACTCCGCTGACCACCAAGGGAGGGTCTCCCCAGAAACTCCCCGGCCTGTGCCGTCGCGGTCGTCATGGCGGGCAGATCCCAGTTGAGGGTTTTTTGTGTTTGTTCTTTAGTTTCACCTCGTCCATGATCTCACTGATGATAGCAAATACAACCAGGAGCCACTGGAGTCGGCACCCGCCGCACAGCCTCCTCACCGGGAGTGCGGGGCTTCACACCTCATCCGAATCGCTTGGTTGATTACAAGACATCTCGTTAGATCCATAACAAAGATACCCCTTGGGAGCACGTGCCCTGGGTGGATGCAGGTCAGCTCCCCACAGCTTGGGCCAGTGGGCTGTCTCTGCTCGCCATGCCCGGCTGGTGGGAGGGGCTGTGCCAATGAAGCCCTGCGTCCCGGGTCACATGACTGAGGGCAAGGGTTAGGAGCCCCCTAAAGGGGTTTCCTGGGTCCCTCCTGAGCGCCGGGCCTGCAGTGACTTCATCCAGGCTGAGGTGTGGATAGCATGGCCTCTCCTGCCCACTAGGACCCCAGGGGCATCAGGGGTCAGGCGGGGGATGCCTGAGCCGGGGCCTCTCCTGCCCGCTAGGACCCCAGGGGCATCAGGGGTCAGGCAGGGGATGGCTGAGCTGGGGCCGCTCCTGCCCGCTAGGACCCCAGGGGCATCAGGGTGCAGACATAGGGGATGCCTGAGCCGGGGCCGCTCCGGGTGCAGCTGGATCTGAGAGCACCCCTCCCTCCCCCAGCGTGCATGCCTGTGGAACCTGCGCTTCACCCCATCGGTCTGTGATCAGAATTCAATCCCACACATCAGGGGAATTCCTCTGGTTAATGAATGAAGAAAGTTTGAACCTGAGCACAGTTCTGAAGTCGGCGTTCTCATTAGGGAGAGTGGTGGCTTCCCCTCTGGCTGTGAAATCGTAGGGATGCACTGGCATGGACGCAGCTCACGGACCTGTGAGTCTCCCGTCACATACGGGCGTGCGTTCCTCATCACGCCGTGCTGCACGGCTCTTAAATCCCAGAGAAATAAGGCATCAGGGAGGCTGTCCGTCAGACACCGCACTGGAAGGCGCTGGCTGGGGACGGCCCCTGCGTGTTTTGCCCCTGGGCGGCTATGTGTCCCAACATGAAGGCGAGGCCCTGTTGAGGTCCTTCTCAGAGCACGTGGCTTTCAGAAGCGCGGGAAGTGGACACAGCAGAGGCGTGGCTCCGAGCCGAGCGTGGCAGGGAGTGGCCCTGGCCCTGCACAGCCGGCACCGGGCAGCGCGGCATGAACGGGGCTCGTTCGGTCGCTGGCTGAGCTGGGGCTCTGCTCTGCGTCGTCGCACGTCCTTTCCTGGTTCCTTGCTCTCTGTGGCCCCAGCGAGGCCACGGGGAGGTGGTGGCTGTGGCGTCAGGGCCCGGGGTGAATCGCGGCTGCCTCCGTGGCTTGGAGACTGGAGCTCTCTGGCAGGTCAGGAGCGGTTCCCAGATGATGTATTGCCGTGATGGCATTGCTGCACACCCGGCGGAGGCCGGGAGCTTTGGGATGCGCCGTCGCCGTTCTTTAACCACGCGTGTGTTTCCAGGTTAACGTTTTGTCTGCCACCGATCGCAGAATGTGTGCAATGATACCACAGCATGTTGCTCTGAGAAGGGAGGTCCTTGCACTTGCAGACAGCGTCCCTTCTCGGTGCTGAGCGCCCGCCCTGACCAGAATGTGGAGGGCGTGGGGCGTGCGGGTCCCTCTCGTAGGCATGCACACGTGTGCAGACAGACACCAGTGCTGAGGGAGCCCCATGGGAGGCACACACACATGACACACATGTGCAGATGGAACTGCCGACGCTGAGGGTGGAGCTATAGAGACACACGTGTGCACACGTGTGCAGGTGGCACCACCACATGCCTCCCAGGGCGGTGCAGTTACACAGTGTCCCCACAGAGGATCCGCACTGGACACGTGTGATCGGAACCTAAAGCAGCCTTCAGTTTGACGTTGCTGCCTGGAACCCAGGGTAGGGAATGGGCCTGAGGGACATCCTGAGGACACAGACACATCCAGGCTGTCCTTGTGAGACACCTGGCTTAGAACCTTCTAGAAGACAGCGTCGGGGAGTGGGGCGGAGCAGAGACTGCTCTCGAGTAGGGGAAGCCCTGCGTGTGGACCGAGCTTTGGCTGTGTGGGGGTGATGGCCACTTCTGCCGGGGGTGTGAACTTGCTGTGGGTAGGTAGGACAACGCCCTTACTGTTAGAAGGTATATGCTGTGGTCTTGAGGGGTCAAGTTCATTGTCACATGGCCCAGAAACAACATGGTGTGGGAATGTGTGTGTTGCAGATGGACAGACGGGAAGACGCTACCAAGTGCTCGTGTGCGCAGGGTCGTGGGGTGCTCACCCTCTGCTCCCGCCCACCGTCCTGAAAGCCGGAGCCCTGCTGGGTACACAGGTGGCCACGTGCCAGCTGGCCAGGCTGGGGTGGGGTAGGGAGGGTGTTGGCTCCTGGAAGCGCCTTGGACTCATGCCCTCACCCTTTCCATCTGCCTGTCTGAGTGGATGAGACCTTTGTTCTCGGGTGTCTGGCTGGCCAGCGGGCCTGGCGTGACCTCACATCTTTCCTTGCCTTCTAATCTACAGCGGGATTAGAAGCGTGGCCTCGGCTCCTAGAATCTCTCGGTGGACACACGCCTGGCCCTGCCGCAGTGCCCGGCTCAGCCCCGTCTCCGTGCACATGGTCACGCACAGGCACCCTGACAGTGCAGGGCCTGGTCCCCAGCCAGCACCGTGTGCGAAAGCAGTGCCCTGGGGGTGTCTCAGCACATGGGTGCCACGGCTGAGCCAGCACTCATGACGCCTTTCGGCCCTTAGCAGACGGCCTTTTGCGGTGTCCCGGTGGCAGCTGGAGCTGGGCGCTGGCTTCCCTCTCCCAGCGTCCCGCCCTGCTCACCACAGCCGTCCCGGTAGCCCTTGTGGGCCGGACACCGCCTCGGGCAGTCGTGCAGAGGGGCCACAAGGCTGGACGTCTTCATCCTGGCTGACCCTGACAGGGCCCCTGTCTGAGGGGCCGGGCGGGGGAGCACCTGCGGGGCGGATGGGGGCGATGCGGCAGACCAGGCGGCACTTGCCGTCAGCAGTCAGCCAGGTGGTCCCGCGCGACCCCTGTGAGTAAGCCCACGGAAGTCGTGACCTCTCTCAGACGGGATCTGTGTACAGACACGGGTGCCAGGTGGTGCGGGCGGCAGCGCTCTGCGTGCTTCCTAGGGACCCAGCCCTCACCGGAGGCCCCCGCAGGCCTCTAGAGCCCTGCGCCGCGCGGCTTCTGGAGCTCGTGGAGTGCCAGTGACCAGTGCAGAACCCAGGGCGGCTCAGCCAGGGCGCGCGCTCCTGCCCCGGGCCTGGCACCTGAGAGAAGCAGGAGTCCCGGGCCTGTGGTTGGGGTCCCGGGGCGGGCCTGCGCCTGCACAGGGCCAGTGGTCCCACGCGTGCGCCTGGTGCAGGCCCACAGCCGCTCACGCCCTCTGCTCTGTCCCCACAGGTGAGGCCCGTGCATGCCGCCCGCTGCCCCGGCCGCCACTCGGGAGGAGCGCCGCGGAGCCCTGAGCCCGGCCGGGAGCCCGCCATGTGTCCCGTCATCGTCACCTGCCGCTCCATGCTCTGGACGCTCCTGAGCATCGTGGTGGCCTTCGCGGAGCTGATCGCCTTCATGAGCGCGGACTGGCTGATCGGGAAGGCGCGGAGCCGCGGCGGGGCCGAGCCGCCAGGCCCGGGTGCCCTGGAGCGCCCGCACCCGACGCTGGGCCTGTACACGCGCTGCATCCGCAACCCGGGCGTGCAGCAGGTGCCGCGCGACACGCTGTGCGGGCCCTACGCTGAGAGCTTCGGCGAGATCGCCAGCGGCTTCTGGCAGGCCACGGCCATCTTCCTGGCTGCCGGCATCTTCGTGCTGTGCGCGGTGGCGCTGGTGTCGGTCTTCTCCATGTGCGTGCAGAGCGTCATGAAGAAGAGCATCTTCAACGTGTGTGGCCTGCTGCAGGGCATCGCAGGTAGGTGCCGGGCCCGTCCCACGGCCTCCCTCCTGGCCACAGCCGCTCCGCTCTGGGCGCCAGGCTCCTGGCGCCTGTTGCGGGAGCTCCTGGTTTTTGCTTTCCCCGTTAAGCTGTGGTTCCCATCCGTGCGCCCGGGTGCCAGCCAGGGAGGGCTGTGCCAGGCCCCCAGCAGGCAGCAGCCTGCTGGTGCTGCCGGCTCTCCACCCCTGCCTGCGAGCTCTGGGCCGACAGGAGCGGCTGGGGAGGAGTCAGCCCGCGCAGGGAGGAGTCAGCCCGCGCGGCTCTGTGCTCCCCGCTGCCCGGGTGTGCGCTGGCTGCTGCCGTTTGCGCCCTGTTCTCTGCGCTCACATCAGAAGTTAAGCGAATGCTGCCTTCTGGGAATTTCTCACCCAGGGCAAACGGATGGAAAGCAGGGGCTCCTTCCAGGGGCGGCAGAGGAAGCCCTCGCCCTGCGCTTGCTGGCTTTGGCCCTGGGCTGGCACACGGCACTGCGCATGGCAGACAGACTCCGTGCCACGCTGCACAACGTCTTGGGGGGGGAGGGGTGGACCCTGACCTCCACTGGGAGCCTTAGTCATGTCAGCTTTAGCTGGAGAGGGGGTGGCCACAGGTGAGCGGCTGCTGGGGCTGCGCGCAGGGAGGGTCGGCGCCGAGCCTGGTGTCCAGCCCGCGGCGCTCGGCTCCCGGCCACAGCGCCAGAGAAGCCGAGCCTCCCGATGTCAGAGTGTCCTCCGTGAAGTCAGGTAGGCTCTGCTGCTGCAGTGAGACAGAGCCAGGACACGCGGCTGAGCAGCCAGGCTGAGGGCCCCTGGACCCGAGAGGCGCCTGGTGGCCTCGTCTGCCCTCACCTGTGGTTCTGCACATTGGCTCTGTGGGCCTGGGCGGCGTGCCGTGCGGTGAGACGCCTGCTCCGTCCCCTAGGGATGCTCAGCTTGGGCTGCCTCCGCGGGCGGGCTGTTTCCCGGCCGCGCTCAGTCCGGAGCAGTGCCGCGAAGGCGCTCCCTGGCGCCGTGATGCGGCCAGCGGGTCCGGCGTTGCTCTGTTGCCCGCCAGGGCCACGGCGTTGGCTTCTGCACGCGGCTCAGTGCGTCGTGCAGGGACCGCTGCGCACCCTCGTGAGCGTTGCCGACTGCCCTCCCGGGGAAGAAGGCCTAAGCAGGGGGACGGGCCACAGGCTTGGGCGCGCCTGCCGGTGACCCGGTCACCCGAGTGGTGCCGGAGTGTGGGCTTTCTCGAAGGGCTTTCAGCTTCCTCGCGTGCTCCTGCCGCGGCATCTCGGAGACTCCAGGGTCACTCAGGTTTCAGCTGGCCAGAGGCAGAGGCTGCTGGACGGACTGGCCGCCCTGCTCTCCAGGGAGCACTGCCCCGAGGGCCAGCCCTGAAACCAGAGACGTGGGCCCTCCGTCCCGGGGGAGGGCCACGCTCCCAGGGCCGCCCGCGGACGCGGCAGCTGTGGCTGAGCTGGTGTCTGTCAGCCAAGCCCTGGCCTTGGCTGAGCATGCTGGTGCCCCATCCCCTCCCGGTCTGACAAGGGAACAAATGGTGATGGAGGCGGCTCTGGCCAGGCCACAGAGGATTCTTCATGACGAGGCTGGGGCCAGGCTGGTTTTTGTGCGGTGGGACTGAGCGAGGCGCAGCAAACTGAGCGCGCGTTCCTGTGCTGGACGGAATTCTCCAGGCCAGACGGGCCCCCGCGGTCTGTCAAGAAAACAAGTTGCTGATGTCTTGATATTGATTGTACAAATCGCGTGTGAGAGAATGGAAGCCCCAAATCCACACTCACAGCGACCCATGGTTAAGTTCACCTGGACCAGAGTTGGTGTTCACGGCGAGACCTCACACGAAGCCAGGCCGACAGCTCCTGCACGTGGTGCCGCTGCCCTGGAGCTCAGCACTGGCGGCCACAGATGGGCTCAGGCCTGCCCTGCCCCAAGTGCTGGCCCCCTCGTCGTTCAGTGAGCACAGAGACCACGGCCAGGCCGCAGTCAGGCAGTGTGAACGCAGGGCTGGCCCGGCGGCCCTGGCGAGGCCGGGTGGGTGCCGTGCGCGCCCCTGCCTGGTACTCGGGCATCTTTCTCAGCCCTCAGAAGCCCGGTGCTGTGTTCCAGCTGAACCTGGGCCCACGGCACAGGACACTCCCGGGTCCCTCCTGGCCGGCTGTCGGGGCTGCTGGGTGCAGGCCCGGCCCCTCGCTCCTGTCTCCAGGGGACGGTGTCCTCTCATTGGCATTTTTAATTTTTTTTTTTTTTTTGACAGGCAGAGTGGACAGTGAGAGAGAGAGACAAAGGTCTTCCTTTGCCGTTGGTTCACCCTCCAATGGCCGCCGCGGCCGGCGCGCTGCGGCCGGCGCGCTGCGGCCGGCGCACCACGCTGATCCGATGGCAGGAGCCAGGAGCCAGGTGCTTTTCCTGGTCTCCCATGGGGTGCAGGGCCCAAGCACCTGGGCCATCCTCCACTGCACTCCCTGGCCACAGCAGAGGGCTGGCCTGGAAGAGGGGCAACCGGGACAGAATCCGGTGCCCCGACCGGGACTAGAACCCGGTGTGCCGGCGCCGCTAGGCGGAGGATTAGCCTAGTGAGCCGCGGCGCCGGCCTCTCATTGGCATTTGACAACCCCAGGAGACAGCCGTGGACTGGTCACACGGCCTCTGGAGGCAGCACGGGGTCTGCGTCACGGGGGCTTCTCGGACTCCCCAGCGACGTCCCTCTAGGGGCAGCTGCACCACGTGCAGGAGGTGTCAGCCTGGTGAGAACGTGGCTGGGCCGTGGCCGGGGCGGAGGCACCCATGGGTTCACATCCTCCTGGGCCGTGTTAGGACAGCTGGGTTGCCGGCCAGCAGGGTGGTGCCAGGCCGGCTGAGGCTGTGACCGGGCTGTAATCCACCGTGAAACCATAGCATGCACGGACCCAGGTCACCGCGGGTTTTTGGAAACTCACGTAGGGCTCGCTCAGACGTCTGTGGGATCCCCAGTGCCTCACGTTTGGGACAGAAGCCGCGGAAATGAGCTCAGGGTTTGGCTCCCTGGCGCTGGCTGGCCTGGTCCCCGTGGGGTGCCATGTGGGAGGCCAGCGCGTGCGCTTCCCTCGCAGAGGGAGACACTGAAGGGGGAGGGGGTGTGCGAGCAGACAGGCTTGGGGTCGGCCCTGCGCCTAAATCACAGTGCGTGCGGGGTCCAGTCCTGTGGACTCGGGGGTCTTCCCACCGCGCTTCCTCAGGGTCGGGCATCGGGAGGTGAGCTGCTCGCCGAGTACGCGAAGCTCAGGTTCCCACTGAGCTCGTGGGAAGCGCCGTCGGGCTCAGCTGGCCTGGGGGCGTTCCGACAGCGGCAGCATCACGCCTTCCAGAACTCCCGGGAGCCACTGGCACGGGAGCGGGCGCGCAGCTGGGGCAGGCTTGCTGGCCCACAGGGGAACCGCATCTCCCCGTGGGCTGCTTGTCCACATGACCCGAGGCACCAGGCCGCTCCTGGTCGGTGGCCGCTGTGACTGCCGGGCGTCTCCTCGGGGCCTGGCGCCCTTCCTCCGCCGGCTGGCGCATGTCATCTGGAGAATTCCATGGATGCGGCCCCGGCGGCCTCCCCCGCCCCCTGCAGAGCATCTTCCCTGCCAGTGTGACACCACAGGCGCCTTGTGGTCACAAGTGGGGTGCCCTTAGGTTCCCCTGGGGACATGGGGTGTGCGTTAATACCAGCTTCTTTATACAACGGTTGCACCTGTCTGTGGCAGCCACCCCCTCCCCCTCCCCCTCCTTCCCCTCCTCCTTCCCCTCCTCCCCCTCCCCCTCCTTCCCCTCCTCCCCCTTCCCCTCCCCCTCTTCCTCCTTCCCCCCCTCCTCCTCCACCCCGACCCCAGAACATGCTGTTGAAACATGTTACCCCGTGGACCACGTGCTCAGCAGACACTGGCTGCAGCCCACTCTCGGCGACACTGTGGCCAGCGAGCCCTCTGACCGAGCAGGTACCAAATGTCCAGGTGGGGCCCGGCCTAGCTTGCATGCAGACTCTTGAACCTTGCACGTGAGATGCAATGGAAACAAGTTTGGAGCTGGGTCCCAGGGAGCCGGAAGACTCGGGAGCCTCCTTAGCCCGTAGGGGGTCGTGTGTACAGCGAACAGGCGTCCGAGCACGGTGTCCCCATCTTACCACAGGGACCTTCCACGCACACTCGCACGCACGCACGCACACCCCTTGCCCTTCACAAGGTCACAAGAGCAGTGGCCGCGGCCCTGGCACGAGGCAGTCATTCCATGCCAGGGTTCCTCCCAGTCCAGGGCGGACACAGGAAGAACAGGGGGAAGACTGCAGACAGCGCCGCGTGTGCAGTGGCCCTTTATCCGCAGACTGCTCTCGTCATGCCGTGTTGAAACACTCCTGGAGCTGATGGTTATTTTCAGTGTGTTTCTGGCTACGGTAGCTCGGGGGTGCATCGGGAAGCGTGAGCCCCACTGTTCTAGAACACAAGCCCCTCGGGCTGCGGGCTGCCGTCTCAGGGACGCCCCAGTCGTCGGCGAGAGCTTGCTGTGTACCTAGCAGGTGCGTGGGCACGGTTCCGACACCAGCATCAGTCTGTGCCTGCCCGGTGCGAATGTAGGGTGCTTGGGAAAGAATACGGACTCAGAACCGCGCAGCCTCCATCCGGACGCGGTTCTGCCCTCCCAGGGAGTGAGGTCAGGCTTGATGGAACCGACATCCAAACACTTGGTGGGAGGAATCCGTAAGTGACCTTCAGAGACCTCCAACCAGAATAGTGATTGCCCAGGTACAGACGAAGAGAAAGCAGGACTCCCGGTGCCGCCCCCGCATCGGTGCTGCAGCCGGGGGCCTCCCTCGGCACCAGCAGGGCAGCAGGCTCAGGCCGCTGCCGGGCAGCCTCGGGCCGGCTCACACAGAGCCAGAACCTTCCAGTCACAGGAAGCGCTCTTGCCACCAACCTGGTGCCTGAAGTTGTCAGAACCACGGTTCCCTGAGAGGCGGTGCAGGGACAAGCAGGGGTCACTAAACCCACCGCCCACACAGGGCGTGGTGTCTGTGGACAGCGCCGAGGCGGAGGCGGGATTCCATGTGGTCCCCAGGCACCCAGGTCTCAGAGCAGGGACTCGCTTTTAAGCTGACGGCGTGGCTTCGAGGCGCTCACTGGTCCCGTGGGTTTTGTGCCTGGTTTTAGACTTCGGCTCACACCGGTGCTCCCTGTGCTGAGCGAGCCTCTCGCTGCCGGCCTGCTGGCTGGTTGTCTCTCCAGAAGTGGCCAAGCACAGAGCAGCGACACTTGAGAAAGGAGGCAGCTTCGCTCCCTGCGTGGACGAGGGGTGTGGACGGATTTCTGTGTCCTGCTGCTCGGGTTCCTTGGCTGGGAGACGAGCCTGCTCCGTGGGAGCTGTGCAGCCTCCCGGCCTTCCTCACTCGGGGCGGCGCTCGTCTTCTGCACGCTGGCTCCCCCAGGAGCGACGAAGCCACTTGCTGAGCACACGCCTGTCACCCCCCTCGCCCCGGCAGGCATTTGGTGTTTTGAGCCCCTGTGGATCCAGAGCAAAGTGGCTCCAGCCCTGGCACTCGTCAGCGGTGCCGCCTTACTTAACCTTATCTGTCCAACGCAGGCAGTGACGGCACCGGCTTCACGGGCCAGCTGAGGACCGAGTGTAAGGTGCGTCATGGCGACTGTGGCTGCTGTCACGGGGTCCTCGGAGCATTTGCTCTGCAAACTCCAACTTCCCAGTGTCGGTTGTGAGGGTAGAAAATCGGTGAGGGTGTTGGTGACCTCAACTCGCTTCCTCTCTACTTGGAAACTGCCATTTTTCCCATGGAAGATCTTTTTGGAAGTTTCTGGAACTAAGCGAAGACTAACCAGCAGTGCCACGTGGAGTGTGGAGCTGGGATGGAGCTGAGACACAGACGCCAGGGCGGGGAACACGTGCTCACCGGGCAGGAGTCCCCGTGGGCCGCGTGGGCCCGGAAGCAGTGACCCCTGTCCTGGGGCAGGTCATGTGACAAGACACGGGTTTCACTGTCAGCGTTGTGCAGTGTTTCACATCATTGGCTCGCTGTTCCCATTTAGCTTTTAAGGTTCCTGCCCGTGACATTCTCTGAGAACTGTGTCGTGGTGAGTCGGTCGCTTCCCTCTCCCGTGGGGTACAGTGGCCTTGCCCATGACACGGCCCAGGTTCAGGCCCTGACCAGGGCGAGGGAGCATATTGCAGAAGCAGGGGTACGGCCTGATGGTGGGACATCGTGGGAGAGAACGTCCCCCTGCAGAAGTAGTAGGGACGGCCACGACGACCTGCGGCTTCAGCAAGGACAACTGGGGACAGGTGACCGGGCAGAGGGCGAGGGAAGTGAGGACGCACGCAAGGCCGCGCACAGACACAGGCGAGGCTGTGCACAGCAGTGTCCCGTGTCACCGTGCACGGGCCCAGACGTGGCAACTGCTGGGAAGGAGCTGGCCCTCACTGCACTACAGCCCCGCCTCCCAGGCTCGGCGCTGGGGCTGCGCAGTGGCTCTGCCCCCTGCCGCCCTGCCTGGCACCTGCGCGGTGGCTCTGCCCCCTGCCGCCCTGCCTGGCCCCTGCGCGGTGGCTCTGCCCCCTCCTGCCCTGCCTGGCACCTGCGCGGTGGCTCTGCCCCCTGCCGCCCTGCCTGGCCCCTGCGCGGTGGCTCTGCCCCCTCCCGCCCTGCCTGGCCCCTGCGCGGTGGCTCTGCCCCCTGCCGCCCTGCCTGGCCCCTGCGCGGTGGCTCTGCCCCCTCCCGCCCTGCCTGGCCCCTGCGCGGTGGCTCTGCCCCCTCCCGCCCTGCCTGGCCCCTGCGCGGTGGCTCTGCCCCCTGCCGCCCTGCCTGGCCCCTGCGCGGTGGCTCTGCCCCCTCCCGCCCTGCCTGGCCCCTGCGCGGTGGCTCTGCCCCCTCCCGCCCTGCCTGGCCCCTGCGCGGTGGCTCTGCCCCCTCCCGCCCTGCCTGGCACCTGCGCGGTGGCTCTGCCCCCTGCCGCCCTGCCTGGCACCTGCGCGGTGGCTCTGCCCCCTCCCGCCCTGCCTGGCACCTGCGCGGTGGCTCTGACCCTCCCGCCCTGCCTGGCACCTGCGCGGTGGCTCTGCCCCCTCCCGCCCTGCCTGGCACCTGCGCGGTGGCTCTGCCCCCTCCCGCCCTGCCTGGCACCTGCGCGGTGGCTCTGCCCTCTCCCGCCCTGCCTGGCACCTGCGCGGTGGCTCTGCCCTCTCCCGCCCTGCCGCCAGGTTTATGCTTCCCCACATCTCCCTGAACCCAGGCAACATCTGCTAAGGGCATGTCACGCCCGCCACCGCTCCAGGCAGCCGGGACACACAGAACAGACAGCACCGAGTTCCGTGTCCTCACCAAGTGCAGACTCAGGCTGGGCAGCCCGAGAACGAGATATGTAAAGTGTACAGGACATGAGCAGGGGCTGGCGTGATGGCCGAGTGGCCAGCAGAAGGCCGGCGTCCGTGGGAGGACAGGGGGCTGCAGGGCTGTGCGTGAGGGAGTCGGGGAGCAGGCACAGCAGGGGCGGGCGGGCAGGCGGATTGCCATGGGGTCCAGGAGGAAGGAGTGCGATGGTGTTGGCCTGAACGCCCACCTGCGGGGAATGAGGCTGACGGGGTGAGGCACAGATCGGAAGTGGGCAGTGGCACTCGGGAGTTTGGGTTTGTTGAAGTGGGGGTCACACAGGCAGCCGGATGTGCAAATCTCGAGTCCAAAACTCAGAAGACGGCAGCACGAGGCAGTGCTGAGACCACAGGACCAGATAGACAATGGGCGTGAGGTTAGGGAAGGGGTCCCGAGACTGGCTGGGGGCTGGAAGGCTTAGGGAGAACAGCGGAGGGCCAGGAGGAGCCAGACCTGAGAGGCCGCCCCCCACACACGGGGGCAGAGCCCTGCTGAGGCGGGTGCCCCTCCCCACAGCTGATGGCTGAAGCTGTCACCCCTAACGAGCTGGCAGTCCATGCTCTGGCCCAGAATGGGGTGGGGCCCCGGAATCTACGCCCTGGCCTGGCATCAGTGAGATGGTTGCCTGGGTGATGGACCAAGGAGCGTAAGGGGAGGTGGCGGCAGGGACACGTGAACTGAGCTGGTCCCCAAAGATGGGGCCCAAGGCTTAGCCGAGTCCACAGCCCAGACAGGCGGGCAGGGGCTCGGGGCAGGGGGTTCTTACTTCGTTTTTTCGGAGAAGTGCTGGGGAGAGGCAGTGGACGTCTGTCAGCTGCCTCCTGCTGTGTTCCCCGGTGAATGACCTCACTGTGTTGGGGCCGGAAGTTACCTGAGCTCTGACCTTGCACAGCCCCGGCAGCTCTGTCCGCGGTTATGACACAACTGATGTGCCGCCAGAGTCCGTGGAGACGGAGAGCACCGGGGCCTGACGGTCAGTGTGGGAAGTGCGCCGGGAACCCAGCTCTGCCGCCTGCAGTGGGCTCAGCCCGGGAAATGGCTGGAAACGCACCACGTGGCAGAGGGAGGGCGGCGGGAACAGGCAGCAGGGGCGACACGTGGGTGGGACGGGGGATACTGCGGGTGGACGCGTGCCCGAAGGGTGAGAGCAGCAACCCTCCGCCCCTGGAACCGCCACGGCCCTCAGCAGTGGCCCTGCAGGACCGGCACCGGCGGCCGCCCAGACACTGAGGCTGCCTCTGGAGCGCACCCTGGTGGCCGTGCCGAGGGTGGCGTCTCTCCGGTGGCCTGTCCACAGGCGGCCAGCAGCCAAGCACATGGCCTGTCCTCGATTTGCAGGCAGCACAAACAGCTGCCTTCTCTACAGATAGGCCCCAAGTCCCAGATGGGCGCAGCAGTGTCGGCTCATGCAACAGAATTAAAACCACTCACTCCTTTTTTATTTGAAAGCTGGAGAGAGAGGGGCCAGTGCTGTGGTGTAGCAGGTTGGAGCCATGGCGGCGGTGCTGCCATCCCATATGGGCTCCGGTCGAGTCCCAGGTGCTCCACTTCCGATCCAGCTCCCTGCTCATGTGCCAGGGAAAGCAGCAGAGGATGGCCCAAGTCCTTGGGCCCCTGCACTGACATGGGAAACTCGAAAGAAGCTCCTGGCTCTTAGCTTCAGATTGGAGCAGCTCTGGCTACTGCAGCCATCTGGGGAGTGAACCAGCAGATGGAAGACCTCTCTCTCTGTAACTCTTTCAAATTAATAAATCTTTAAAAAAAAAAAAAGTGGAGTTAGAATCTTCCATCCACTGATTCACTCCCCAAATGGCCACAACAGCTGGGCCAGGCCAGAGCCAGGAGCTTCCTCTGAGTCTCCCACGTGGGTGCAGCGGCCCAGGGACTTGGGCCATCTTCCACTGCTTTCCCAGGCACGTCAGCTGGGAGCTGGATCAGAAGTGGAGCAGCCGGGACTTGAACTGGTGCCCACATGGGTGCCAGGGCTGCAGGCTGTGGGGTAACTGGCTGCACCACCACACCTGCCCAGAACCACCCACCTGGTAAATGGGCATCGACAGGGGCAAAAGCGCACAGGCAGACACACGTGCCTCTGTCCTGGCCCTCAGTTTGGAGTGCAGCCAGGGGCGGTCAGGGGGCTACGGGCGACGGGTCCCACAGAGCCTCCCAGGCTGTGACAGGACACAGCCCTGCCCAGGGCCTCCACGTCCGGTCTGTGTTTCATCTCAAAGTCGTGTGCCGACAGTGTGCACGCCTTCACCTTGGGTTCCACCGTATACGACATCCGCATCAGACAGAGGACGGCATTGTCACGTGGAGAGATTGTGATGGTGCCACCGCTGGGTTGTGGGGCACAGTGCGGCGTTTGAGCGCAGGGCACAGGTGACCCCCGCGGGCCGGTTCCTTTTCTTCTCTCTATTGCCGGAGCCTCCCCGCTCCTCTCCCCAGGGCGTCTGCAACGTGCAGCCCTCAGCAGGTGCACTTCTGCCTGCGTGGCAGGTGCCTGGGAGCCAGGCTCTCGTGGTCAGTCTGACTTTACTGCTCCCTTCCACATGGGGGAGAGAATGGTGCTGTCCCTGTGCGCCCGCCTCGTCACCCCTGCTGGTTCAGTCCATTTTGCTACAGGTGTGTGTCTGTGTGTGTCACACTTCCTCTGTCTTCCACCCATCCCATATGGGCTCCAGTTCGAGTCCCAGGTGCTCCACTCCCGATCCAGCTCCCTGCTCATGCGCCAGGGAAATCAGCAGAGGATGGCCCAAGTGGACATCTAGACTGAGCCGTAGTTCAGCTGTTGTGAACAGTGTTGCGGTGAGCACGGAGTGTAGGTCCACTTCCTTCGGATGGACGTAACCAGACGTGGGATCGGAGGGAGCGCCCTGCCGCTGCGCTCCCGCAGTGGGTCTACTGAGGTTGCCAGTGTGCTTTCGTCTCTTGGTAAGAGTCACTCGGGCTGGAACGAGACCTGTGTTTAGATTTGCTGATCCGTGATGACAGTGAGATGAAGCATTTTTTCATACACTCCTTGGCCATTTGTATTTCTTCCTTTGTCCCTTTCTTAATACTTTGTTTTGTAAAATTCCTTACATGTTTTTGATATGAACCCTTACAGTTTTCAAGTATCTTCTCCTGTCCCTATCTGCCGGCTCTTCGCTCCGTTGTCTGTGCTGTGCGGAGACGTCGTGGCTGACGTGATCTCACTTGCCTCCTTTCGCCTCCGCTGCCTGTGCCTCTGGAGTCGTCCAAAGCATGACTGCCTGTACTCACGTCCTGAAGGAGCCATTCTCATGTCTTACATTTGGGTCTTTGATCCATTCTGATTGATTTTTAGAGGGTAAAAGGTTTCAATCTTCCGTGTCTGGCTAATTGGTTTTTCTAACACCATTGGTGGAGAGTCCTCCCTCTCTGCAGTTTGTTTTCGGCTTATCGGTCAGCAAGCAGCTGATCGTAAACGTGCGGGTGGTTCCTGGGGTCTCTGTTCCAGGGGCCCGTGTGTCTGTCCCTGTGCCAGCACCGCGCTGTTTTGGTTTCGGTGGTTCTGCGCTGTATCTTGAAAGCACGTGTGCGGTGCCTGCAGCTCTGTTCTGGTCACTCGGCATTGCTGTGGCTGCAGGGATTTTTACCTTCTGTATGCATTTCTGTAGAAGATGTGGCTGGTATTTTGATGGAGATTGTGTTGCATCTACAGATTGTTTTGGACAGTGCGGACATTTTAATAGTAGTTTCTTTGAATCCATAACTTGGAAAAAAAAAAAAAAACTCCACTTGTTCATGGGGCTTAGAGCTGAAAGTGTTTACTCTATGGGTCTGGACTGAACTGTTTTGACCCAGATAATTATGTGCCTTCGCTTGTCAATCACCTTTTGTTCTCCCACAGGGCATGAAGCAGATTTGGGAACGGTTGGGAAGCACCTGTGGGCCGAGGCGAGTCCGGCATGCGGGTGCAGGGTCAGCGGCGCTGCCTCCTACTGCCAACCCGGGCCTCTCTCGGTGCACCTCGCCGTGGTGCTGGGCTGTCCCCCGCTGTCGCCTGTTGCATGGTTTCGAGCCGGGGTTCAGGAACAGCCCCCAGGCCGGCCTCACAGCTCACACCACAGAGTGGGGGGCGGGGCAGCCATGCACGAGCGCCCCCTGCTCTACCGCACCCTCCAAGCTGGACGATGGCCCGAGCTGGGGCCCACGGGACCCCTCTGTTCTAACGGTGACCCGTGAAGCCAGCTTGGAGGGTGCCCTCGGGGTGTCAAACGCTGTCCCTGAGCTGCCCGTGCCCACTGTGCCCCCCCGCCGGGAGGCTGCACGCAGGGAGTGGGGGAGAACAGCACGTGGAGCCCAGGCTGAGCTGGCAGCCCAGGGTGCCTGTTCCGAGGCCCGGGAGGGAGGCAGGGTCGGGATCAGAACCAAGCGTCCCCTGCCGGGTGGGCGGAGCCGCCCTGCACTCTGCCTCTTTGTGGGGAAGTGAAGACCTCGTGAGGGGACTTCCTCCCCAGGTTTTGCTGGGTCAGCTCTGGGCCCCGCGTCTCTCAGGAGAGGCTTCCGCTAGATAGAGGCCAGGGCCAGGCCCAGGGCGGGGTGGGCTGGCACAGGCTGGCACCTGCTGGTGTGCAGGGGGTGTGGGCCTCGCCTGCACGGCCCCAGCCCCCACACTCGTGAGGCCAGGCAGGGACGGGGCTCTCAGACTCGGGGGACTTATGAGCAGGGACACCACAGGGAAGAACAAAACGGTTAAAGTGACTGGGGTGGGGGGGCAGCAGGACGGAGGCAGAGCTGCTTGGTGACTGCAGGCCAGTCCACTGAAAAGCTTCCAGAGAGAAAATTCTCCTTTCTAACTACACACGTAGATCCAGAATCCGCTGCTCCCGCGGGTGCAGACTCGGGCTAAGAGCCGGCCTCCCGCAGGGACCCCTGCTTCCTGCATGTGGGGGCATCAGGGGGCTCTGCACATCCTCCTGCAGAGAGCAGGCGGTCAGCAGTCCAGCCAGGATCTGCAGGCCGCGTGGTCCGGGGCAGACCGTGGGGGAACGGGCGTGGCCGTGCTCCAGCAGAAGTGACTGAGAAAGCCCCGTTCGGCCTGCAGGCCCCCGTGCGCCACCGCAGGGCCCTGTGCAAATCACCAGGAAGCAAGATGGCGTCTCCAGAGCAGGCCCCCGTGCCTGCAGGCCCTCCTGGGGGAGGAGCTGAGGCCACGCCCAGAGCAGGCGGAGTCGGTGCGGCCGCTGCCCACTGCCGCGCGGGTCTCACCTGCTTTCTCTCCTCCCACAGGACTCTTCCTCATCCTCGGGCTGATACTCTACCCTGCGGGCTGGGGCTGCCAGAAAGCCATAGACTACTGCGGACCTTACGCGTCTGCCTACAAGCCTGGAGACTGCTCCCTGGGCTGGGCCTTCTACACGGCCATCGGCGGCACGGTCCTCACCTTCGTGTGCGCCGTCTTCTCTGCACAGGCCGAGATCGCCACCTCCAGCGACAAAGTCCAGGAAGAGATCGAAGAGGGCAAGACCCTCATCTGCCTGCTCTAGGGCCCTGTCCGCGCTGCGACCTTGGCCTCCAGCCAGCCTCCCCTGCCACAGCCACGTGCACAGCCCCAGGCCTTCCAGGGACGAAGGAGATGCAACCTCCAGCCACGCCAGGCTACCGGACACGAGGGCCGCGGCACGCCGGCGGTCCTCAGCCTTGGCGTGCATGCAGACCCATCACCCTCGGGCTCAGGGCGGCCGTTGTCTGTAACTCGCAGCCTCAGCTGCAGGCCGTTCCCAGCATGCTCCTGTCCCGGCCCCCAACCTGCACGCCGTGAGCATCTCAACCCCAGAGTGATGTCGGGTCGGTGGCTGCATTTCCCTCCGCTCCAGGAAGACCACAGACCACTGGGGCAGGACGTGTGTGGGCGGGCCCCCCGCACGCTGGCTCGTGCTTAGCTAACCAAGCTGGATCAATTCAGCCCTGACTCTTGGAACTTTGGGAATATCAGTGGGGGTGGAGGCAGGCCCTGGGCACTCACCTGAGCATCCCAGTAGAGTCTCGCTCCTGAAGACCAGCGTCCTCTGCCCAGCGACCTGGCCAGCACCCAGCCAGCCGCCCCCGAGCCCAAGTCACATTCTCCTGGGCTTCGGGACGGAATCTGCACGTCCCGCTGCTCCCTGCTTGCTACCCGCGGCGCCCGCCGGCAGCAGGGGGAGAGGAGCAGCCGTGGGGTTGGGTTCCTCCAGGTACAGGTGTGGATTCTGAAAGCAGAGTGGAGGAACGTGAGTCTGCAGCAGCGAAGACGTCATTGCCAAGGAAACATCCCCCAGCCACGACGGGAGCCCGGGCCAAGCTCACGGCGCCTGTCCACAAAGGCTCTGGTGCCACGGGGAGGAAGGACGCGGGGTGTCTCATCCGGCTTCGTGGCTGTCCCAGAACGGGGCGGTCCCGGTGCCCCCGAAGCAGCAGGCACTCAGCCGGGCCAGCCAGGGCCGCGTTCAGGAGGGGAGGAAGTACCGGTCTCGGTTCCCGCGGCGTTCACTTGCGGCTGCAGAATCGTTCCGATTCGGCACTGCTGTGAGCAAGGTGCTGACCAGCTTTCCCGGCCCGCACTGCCCCAGGAGTCCCATCAAAGCTCCCTGACCCTGGAACCAGGCCTGGGGCGGCGGAGGCCACGCTGAACAGAACCTCCCCCCGGGGCAGGCTCGGGCGGGGGCAGGCTCGGGCGGAGCTCCCGTTTCTCCGTCAGCCACGTGCAGGGACGTGGGGTAAACATGGCTTCCCAGCGGCCGAGGAGACCGCCAGGGGCCAGGGCTCCGTCCTCTGAGTCCCTGTGCCGACGCTGACACCGCGGCGGGACGTTGCAGGACGAACAGCCCATTTCCACCACTGGGGAATCGTCCCCGTCTGCGCCCAAGCCCCAGGCAGGTGAAGCCTCCGCTCCTGTGCAGGCGCCGCCCCTGCTGCGTCCCCAAGGCTGAGGCCACCCTGACCGTGCCTGGGAGGACGCACCCCACTGCCAGAACCGAGCCCCGCTGGGGTCAGCGCGTTCATGTCCAGGCTTCGGACACACGCATGCACACACAAGCCCAAACCACTGACCACTGCCCGCGCACAGCACAGCCCCGCTCTGCTTCCAGAGACAGTACGATGACCACTCGGTCCCCCTCGGTCCCCCTGCCGTCAGCGCCTGAGCCAGCCGCCGCGGGACGCCATTCTGGGCCCCAGCCATAACCAGCGCTGCTCCCCGGCCCTGCACGACTGCCGGCATCCACTCGGACCTTTGTGGATCCTTTAAACCTGTGTGCGAATTCAGCGATGCTGCCCGAGTGTGTGCGGCTTTCTGGAGAGTGCTCGGACATCTGTGGTGTACTGATCTCTGGTAGACGTGTACTCTGTAACGTGCCATAGTCTTTTTGTACGTGTAGCGTATTTAAAGTATATATGTATATTACACATACACAGATTTGTGTGAAAGATGTGCAATAACAGGCGTATGTGTGTTGCGTTTTTCGGAAACTGGACAGGAGTCAAAACAGAGATGTTTTGGCAAAGAAGAGTTAAACATTGCTGCCTTCATGAAACTCCTAACGATGCTAATGCTACACAGATCCTACGTGAAGAGGAGACTGGCATGGACCACGCTCCCCTGGGTCTCCATTCGCGTAATCACTAGCTGTATGTGAGCCTGACGCCAGCAGAGCGGGCCAGCTGATGCTCGTCTTTCGTGTGAAATGTGAAGCTTTCCTGCTAGTGTGGTAACTCGTAGCTGGTACATAATCCCTGAGGGCTCTTCTGAGCGTGCCTGTGCAGACCGTGTTAATGCTAGACCACTGCTGAAGGGCTGACCCGACACCTCCTGCGCCGGCAGCGTCCGGCTGAGAACACACCTCGCTGTGGCCGCCGGGAGTCCCTGGGCAGCACTGACGCCCGAGGGCCCAAGGACTGAGCGGCGGGGAGGCCCGGAGCCGGGGCGGGAGGTGCTCTGCAGGAACACGCACCCCCTGAGCCAATGTGAAATGGGACTGACAGCTGTGGACTCCTGAGCCTTCCGACTGGTGGTTCTCCTCGTGTCCTGTAAACCGACCCTGTTCCTTAGCGGGTTAGGTCCCCGTGTACATATATTTCCAGTGTGTTCCTCGCCCCTCCCCCGGTCTGAATTAAACCAAATTTTGCAAATTATTTTTCTTTCCAGTCTGATTATAATGGGTTCAATATGATACGGATAATTTGATAAAACACCTCCCAGTCCAAATATATTTTAAGTATTGTACATCGTATCGGTAAGGAAAAAAGAGATTCAGGTTTTCTCAGCTGTTCTGCTAGTAACCCAGACGGCCCTGCCCAGGTTACCATTAACACCTAATTAAGTGTATTTCTTCCTGGGAGAAACTCGACATAATTATAAACTGGCAGAATCCGCAAGTCAAGCTGGGGAATTACCTTCTTACCTGAAAGACACATCTTTCTTTACACCAAAGGTGGTGGGGACATTCAGCCTACCAGACAGACCGGCCGGGGTCCCACACCAGAGCGGGGTCTGAGTCCTGGCTCCAGCTTCCTGTCACCTCCCTGCAACACCCGGTTGTGTGTCCAGCTCCCGGCTCAGCCCTAGCTGCTGCAGGCATTTGGGAAGGAAATGTCTCAAAACAAGGTTTGGAGGGCACATCATGGTGCAGCACCCGTGACACCTGTGCCCACATGGGAACACCGGTTCAAGGTCCAGCTGCTCAGCTTCCAGTCCCGACCCGGCTCCCTGCTATGGCCTGGGACTTCAGTGGAAGATGGTCCAAGTGCTTGGGCCCCTGCCACCCACTTGGGAGGCCCAGATAGAGTTCCAGGCTCCTGGCTTTGGTCTGGCCCATCTCTGCCGTGGTGGCCATTTGGGGAGCAAACCAGCAGATGGTGATCTCTTTGCTTCTCTCCTTCTCTTACTCTGCCTGTCAAATATTTTTTTTTTCAAAAAGTGGGGAGAAAAGGGGCCAGCACTGTGGCAGAAAAGGTAAAGCTACCACCGGCATCCCATATGGGCGCCGGTTCGAGTCCCGGCTACTCCACTTCTAATTCAGCTCTCTGCTGTGGCCTGGGGGAAAGCAGCAGCAGATGGCCTGGGTCCTGGGGCCCCTGCACCTGCGTAGGAGACCTAGAAGAGGCTCCTGGCTCCTGGCTTTGGATCAGCACAGCTCTGGCCATTGTGGCCAACTAGAGAGTGAACCAGCGATGGAAGGCCTGCCTCTCTCTCTCTCTCTCTCTCTCTCTCTCTCTCTCTGCCACACCGATTTTCAAATAAATAAATCTTAAAAAAAGTGGGGAGAGAGGAGAAGCCCATGAGGCAGGTGTACGGCCACTCCACACCCACGTTTCCTGTGGTCCCAGCCACCCAAGGCCTCACACACAACAGGCCTAATCCTAATTCAGGAGCTCGAAGATGACGCGAAGTAGCCCGGTCTGTGAACGCAGTCAGCTCTGCAGGTCCCGCGAGGCACTTCCTGTCTAACGGAAGGAGCAACCCCGGCCGAGGGCCTGGGGCAGCTGAACCATTTACACCTGGTTTCTCAACACTCCACACCTGCCAGGTTTCCCAAAAGAAACCAATGCGGAAAACTGCCGAAGCCCTACGAATCACTACAGAAAATGTGTTCTGAACAAATCATGATCCGAGTGATCCGAGGTTAGAGAAACGTAGCTGCTGTCTCACTTGTGATGTGGCGACGCGGAGGAAGGGAACCCTCCCGCGTGCTCCCCAAGCCCTGCCTGCCTCAGCGTCCCGGCTCTGATCCGCCTGGAACACACAGCGCTTACTCCGGGGCGCCCGAGCGTTGCGTGACGCAGCCCAGCACCCGCAGCCTTACTGCCCTGCAAATGGCTTTACGGGGGTCGCGCTCCTGTGTTAGGTTTCAGATAAGGTTTCAGATAATTTGATGCCTCCTTCAGCTCTCCGAGGACAAGGGCGGAGAGGCCTGCGTCCGCTGCTCCTCAGAGTATCAGGACCCACAATCGTCTTGACTTCCGGCCCTCGGCAGCAGCCCCGTGGCGTGCTGGGGCCCGTGCACCGCCGCCTTCCCGCTGCCGTCTCCCTCGCACTCTGCACCCAGCACCCTCAACACTTGTGCAGGGCGAGTCTTCAGGGACCTGACTTGGCTCAGGTACACAGCATACGGATAAGCGCACCGACAGGAGAAAGCAGCCAAACCGAAACCACAGGCAAAGCCAAGACTTCGCAGATCCTTGTCTTTCCAGGCAGGCCGCAGGTAGCTGTGTCCGGGGAACAGCAGAGTAATCCGTTCACGAGAGCAGAACGCCTGGGTGACGGCTCTGAGGGTGGAGACAACAGTGGGACACGGGACGCAGGGCCCGGAGACCGGCCAAGGCCAGGGTGACTGCCAGAGCCGCCGTGCGCAGGGTGGCAAGCGGTGCAGTCACAGAGGGGAGGGCCGGGGCGGGGAGGGCAGCCTGGGCCGTGCAGCTGGCAGTCCAGGGCTGGGGACGGGAGTGTGCCAGTGCACACGCAGCCGTGATTTCTAACTTCAGCAGGTGCGTGACGGGGAGGCGCCGATGGTTTCAGCTTCTTACCACACGGGATCTCCCTTCCAGAGGAAGCAGCTGTTAGGCCCACGTAAGCGCACAGTCAGCCTAGTAAGGATTCGTCTGCACCTCGAGTTCGCGCCCAAGGCGGCGGGTACTCACCGTCAGGGTAGGGCGCAGCCTCTGGTCTGGAGACCCCGGCCACGCTCTCGCTCTTCCTCGGCTGTCGGCCTAGTGTTCGCCGTTCCTGAGGGATGGACAGGGATGACTGGAAATGTGGCAGGACAGAGGGAACACGGAACAGCGGAGAGAGGGCCACTGCGTGGCCGCGGCAGGCGGGGACCTGGCTGGCCCAGCACCCCCCACCCCCGACAGGGACTGGTCACAGGAATGGCATCGTGGGGCTCACATCAGGGCTGAGTGACGTACGGGAAGCATTTAGTGTGGCCTCCAGTGTGCATCAAGTCCTCAATAAGTCACAGTTACTATGAGGAGACTGAAAGACAATCACTTAGGAGCTGCTGTTAGCACTGCACTTTGTGTCAGAACCCAATTCAGAACCGACCTACTTCCCCGAGAGCCCAGAGGGCTGGCTCCCTGCGGCCACCGCGTGCTCCCTCGGCCCTCCAGTGGACGCCCGCTTCGTGGAGGCAGGAGACACAGCAAAACCAAAAGAAACCCATCGCACCGGGCAGGGCCCAGCAACGGGCAGCCCAGGTCCTCAGCAGCACACCCCCGATCGTTTGTGGAAACTCACTGGTCTGGAAGACTTCGAGCAGGAGAGCCTGTGTGAGCTGCGGGCGGAGGCGGCGGCGGCAGCAGCTCCCCCCCAGGCCGCCTGGACACACGCACACCCAGCAGAAGCCGGGGCCGGAGCTCAGAACAGCACAGGCCTTGGGGAACGGGCTGTAAGAACAGCACTGGGCGATCAGAACCTACAGGAGTGGCACGACTTGGATGCACACAGCCAGAGCGATGGCTGGCGGCTGGAGAACACATTCAGAAAGGGGCAAAGAAGCCCCGCATGCACTTGGAGGCAGCGGAGAAAAGATAACCGACCGCTCTGTTGGCTGAGCTGCCCAGTCGGCCCTGGGAGGAAAACGGGAGAGAGCGTCAAGCCTAGCAGGAGGAGGCACAGAGCTGCCCGGCGCCCCCGGTGCCCCGGCATCCGTCCTCCCTGCCCGACTGCAGGTTGGCCGCCGCGGTGCTGCTTCTCCACGCACAGTATGGCGCCCAGCGCCCCCACATCTGGGGCAGTGTCATTGAGGACACAGTCACCTCCAGGACAAAACGCGGAGGCCGCCGCTGGGCCGGCAGACAGCACAGGATCGGGCTGTGACAGCGTGCAAACAGCCCGCGAGGGGAGGGGGGCTCAGCCCTGCTCCGTCTCAGGAAGAGGAATTCTTCCTAGGAAAATTAATGCAAGTGCATACGCCAGGTGTTAACAGAAAGGACTTGTGAGTGTGAAAATTAATGCAAGTGCATACGCCAGGCTTTAGCAGAAAGTACTCATGGGTACAAAAATCAATCAAGTGTATACAGCAGGCTTTAACAGAAGTTACTCATGCCTGTAAAAATGAATATAAGTGTGTACGTCAGGCTTCAACAGAAATTACGGGTGTAAAGATGATCAGCAATTTTAGTTGTCTTCTTTGGCTTTTTAGTATTTTCTACAATTTATACTGGAATGTGCACTGACTTTATAAATTAAAAGATTTTTCAAAACTAAACTATCATGCCATTACCATAAAATGCCAAGACAGGGAAAATATTATCTTAAAAACTTATATTGCTTATATCCCTTAAGTCTATAAATAATACACTGCATAGAAAAGTAGGAGAAAAAAAAAAAACATAAGACTGCCCTAGGTGACAGAATGAAGGATTTTTAAAATTCTCCCGTCTACCACGTCGCGCGTCTTTCAGTTATCTACGGGAGGTATGCACCACTCTCACACTCAAAAACGAAAACCTGCAGGCCGTCCACGCCCAGGGGGCGCCATCTCCGCAGAAGGACACCGGATGCTGTCGGACCCCGGGCGCCAGGTGAAGGACTCTGAGTCTGCTCTTCCCCCTCACCAGCCCCCAACACCTGCAACAGAACACTGCAAACCGTTAACATTAGCAGCTGCTGCACCCGGAAAATCATGTGCCCACAAAATACAAAAGACAAGGAACCGTGGTATTACAGCTAAGGAAGTCCTGAAACAACCCAAGAATTCACGGGCAGTTCTTGCCTGGTGTGGCTGTATAAAGTCCACCTGCTTCGGTGCGGAGACGTCATCTTGCACAGTAGATGGAAAGCTCCCAGGAGAAGGGCGCCACTCCTGTCCCTGCTCCAGGTGAGAGTGAGCGGGCTGCAGCGTAGCCTGGCCATCGCGCCCAGGCCGGACAGCTGGGGGCTGCAAAGTCAACCTGGATTTGGATGAACACGAGACACAGCGCTCACGGCGCTCCCGAAGGCCACTCCCGTGTTCTGCCATCTGAAAGCACGAACGGTGCTCGTGAACACTCTGTAGCCGGAAGGTTCTGTCTTACTCAACCCAAACAGCTAAATGTGAACACAAAAGCCACAGGGGGGCTGGGAAGCAACATCTTCCCACTTCAGCATCTTCCGGTCCGAGTCACCTGCCTGTGCGCAATGGACCAGCAGCAACGGCTACCTGACGGAGTTTCCACAGACCCTGCTCGAGTGCTGCACACACGGTGACCAAGCACTGCAATCAAGTTTAAGGATACCCACGCCAGGGTGGGCACGTGGTCTCGGGGTCTGGGTTCAAGTCCCGGCGCCACTCCTGACTCCAGCTTCCTGGTGGGTGTGTGCCTGAGAGGCAGCTGGTGACAGCTCAAGGAGCTGGGTCCCTGCCCCCACGTGGGAGCCCGGCATGCAGCTCCCAGCTCCACCGGGCCCAGCTCCAGCTGCTGCAGGCATCTGAGGGCTGAGCCAGCTGACGGGAGAGCTTTCTTGCGTCTTCATTTTCTAATTAATATTTTAAAATAAAAAATTAAAAACTCACCAATGCAGTCAGCATGCTCTTTTATAAAATGTACTCTAAAATTCCAGTGCAAATATTTCACATCTCATAATACTTAACCACAGGGATACATTTTTTTTAATTCTTCAAAAAATTTTTTAAGATTTGTTTATTTGAAAGAGTTACAGAGAGGCAGAGAGAGAGAGGGAGGGAGGGAGAGAGAGAGAAAGTGAGAGAGGTCAGGCCGGCGCCGCGGCTCACTAGGCTAATCCTCCGCCTAGCGGCGCCGGCACACCGGGTTCTAGTCCCGGTCGGGGCGCCGGATTCTGTCCCGGTTGCCCCTCTTCCAGGCCAGCCCTCTGCTGTGGCCAGGGAGTGCAGTGGAGGATGGCCCAGGTGCTTGGGCCCTGCACCCCATGGGAGACCAGGATAAGCACCTGGCTCCTGGCTCCTGCCATCGGATCAGCGCGGTGCGCCGGCCGCAGCGCGCCGGCCGCGGCGGCCATTGGAGGGTGAACCAACGGCAAAAGGAAGACCTTTCTCTCTGTCTCTCTCTCACTGTCCACTCTGCCTGTCAAAAAAAAAAAAAAAAAGAAAGTGAGAGAGGTCTTCCATCTGCTGGTTCACTCCGCAAATGACTGCAACGGCCGGAGCTAGGCCAGACCAAAGCCAGGAGCCAAGAGCTTCTTCCGGGTCTCCCATGTGGGTGCAGGGACCCAAGCACTTGGGTCATCTTCCACTGCTTTCCCAGGCCATAGCACAAAGCAGGATTGGAAGTGGAGCAGCCAAGAACCGGTGCCCATATGGGATGCCGGCGCTGCAGGCGGTGGCTTTACCCACTACTTCACAGTACTGGCCCGGGGATACAACTTTTTAGTTTAATTAAAAACTATCCAAGGGCAGGTAGTATAGCAGGTTAAACAGCTATATGCAGTGCCCGCATCCCATACGTGCACTGGCTTGGGTCTCGGCTGCTCCACTTCTGATCCAGGTCCTGCTAATGAGCCCAGGAGAGCACTGGAGGGTGGCCCAAGTGCTTGGGCCCCTGCACCTGCGCGGGAGACCTGAAGGAAGCACCTGGCTCCTGCTTTTGGCCCAGCCCAGCCCTGTGGCCATTAGGGGAGTGAACCAGTGGGTGGAAGATCTCTAATTCTTCCAAATAAATAAATAAAATATTTTTTTAAAAATCCCAAACAACCTTAATGTTTTGAAATACATTATTCTACAGTACTCTAAATAAATGTATACTGTGGTACTTGAAAATTTACCAAAGTAAGCTGTTCTCTATTTTAAGCCACTCTCTATGATTCTTAAATTAACCACTATAATTTCACCCCTATTGGACTTCACCACATGAATCAACAAATTCCTCTAAACATTTTTCTTAAGAAAAAAAATGAAAGGAGATACACTGAGAAGGTGTTATGACAGTTTTAAGCTATACATATCATAAAAATGCCCAAAATATAACAAACTCTGCATATAGAAAGCCATGCTAAACCCAGCTTTTACCAATGAAGATGCAGAATGAGGAGCTAACACTAGCATTTTCAGAAAATACATGATGGGTATAGAAGGCATTAGGCTATGACAAACAACTTCGACAAACGAGCAGAAACCCAGCCGTATAAATCCTCAAGAAGCAGATTATATATTGTCACAACACGAAACACAGGTGAAGACTCTTTCCTGGTACACGAAGTGTGAAAATCCAGTCACCTGCTTAGATACACTCAGGAGATAAAAAACAGTGTTCCCATTTTTAATTTAACAAGTATTTTTCAAAACAAAGACTCGTGATGAGCAATACTGCAGATTACATTTTCCATCTTTAGCCAAACAACACACAATGTGGTACCTCAACAGCAACGGGTGGCAAGGTTACAACACAGCACACGGACTCCACGGAATCAGCACACCACCAGAAACACAAGCACCCTTTTCTAACCCATAAGGAGAAAGCAGCCATGGGACTTTACCCATTTTTAATCTAACTAAAAAACAGTCTCTATTTTTATCTTATAGTGGTGCATATCACAGGGGCGAAGCCCACGTCCGTCAGTGCAACGGAAGAGCAGCTGTCCTGCTTAACCTCAGTTCTCACCAGTTACCGTGTTCAGCACTTGACAGTCACGCACAGACTGCGTGAGGAAATGAAACGGAAAGCTGCTCCGACGCTAAGCCGTCGGCGCTAAGTTCCTCTGAATGCACACAGCGTTCACCTGAATGTGGTGTTCAGAATCACAGGCGCACACGTCCAGTAAACAGCATTTTATTTTGTGACACTCTGTGTTAATACAATAAATATACAAAACTTCCAAACCACGGAAACATGCAACATCAGGGACCACGGAGGCGTCTGTGCGGACCAGTGCGCGTTACAATCAGCGGGCAATGGTTTCCAGTGTTCCACCTTCAGTCTGAAACAAGCAGCCATGACTAAACACTGCGAACTGACGGGCAAGGGCGCCCCCTGGCGAAGCCCCTCGGGGCCAGCCGGGTCGCTCCGGTGTTACACGCACGGCACCAACTGCCCGGCCTGAAAACCGGCCACAGCCGATCCCCGACGGGGAACGTGACTGGGAGAGTTTAAAGCTGTGTTTACACTGTTAAAAAAACGCGTTTCCCTCTCAGACTTCCATCAACCCGCCGAACTTGAACACCGTGTCCCCTCTGTGCAGTGGCTCCCCGCTAGGAAGTGAGCTACCTGTGGGAATTCCTACATACTAACGGCATTCCGGTTCAGAAGTCTCTCGTGTGTCTTTCACGGGTAGCTTAAAGCAAAACAAGGATGGGCCTGGGACACAGGCTCACCGTGGCCACGAGCGCCCCATACGTGCACACGGCACACGGAGGAAGCGGGTTCCAGGGAGGCCATGGGCTCCGCCAGCTCGCTTGGGGTGAGGATGCAGGTGCAGCTCGCGGCTCACCAGAAACATCTGCACAGCTGTGAATCCCTCCTCTGAGCCCTGATTCCCCAGAGCGGAAGTCTCCTCCCCAAAGCCTCCCGCCCGGGACAGACCAGACGGACGAACAGATGGACAGTCCGCCACCCGGGGATCGGCACTACCTGGGTTCAAGCAGAGCGCCTGCAAAACGCCACCGCCAGCCAGAGCCCGAGCTCAGATGTGGGCAGGAGGATCAAAGCGCCTGGGCCATTTATGCCCAACTGATCCTTCTAAAATAGAACTGCAATCTCAGAGGATGCTTTCCAGCAGACTGTCCTCCCTGCACATCCAGGAAGCCACGCCCGTCGCTGCAGGGCCAAGGGGCGACGCTCACATGCCTGCACTCGCTTCGTCAGCACTAAGAAGTGACCCCAGGCTTGCACCCAAGCCTACCCAGAATTAAGTTCTCTGCTGCAGAATAACTAACAACTTTGCTGTTTCTGCCTTCATGATGAATGCCCTTGATTGTGTTTGTGTGTCCTTGCTTGGTACTAGTTAAAGGTTTTATTTTTTAAATGTATCCAGTCTGACTCAAAAAGTGAAAGACTTCGGTGCACCCGGGATTCAAGCCCAGGAAAAACGGCAGCTCTTTTTATTTTTTATGCCACTGAAAATGAGAGGCTAAAAGAAAAATCCCTTAAATCCTGCATGCTCTCCTTAGACGAAGGTTAGGCTGGCCTCTGCTACCTCCCTGAAAATGACGCACACACCCACAGGCACTGCCAAACACAAGCCCAGCCAGCTAAGGGAGCCACGGGTACACACAGTCTCATACAGCAGACTTTACTACGTGAACACTGAAAATGAGGACAAATCAATAGGAGGAACCATGATCACTGCACCTACTCAGTCCAGTCTCTGGATGACGCACTGCATACTGTAATAAACTCTCATATTGCACCCCAATAAATGCGTGTTTAAAAGAAACTATTACAGAAAATCATTTCTATGATTCCATAAAGAACCCCTGAATCCTAACAACCATAAGCAGTACAGAACCCAAAATACTAATTCTTTTAATTTAAGAAACATGGGACCCATGCAAGACTAGAGGTTGTTATCAAAATAGTAACTACTCTAAAAAGAGAAAGGAAAAAGAAGATACAATTTACATTATCTACTACGAAGTGCACAAGGCTCTTCTCGGGTGACTGAAACTGCTGAAAAGCAAGCCAATTCCTTTGTACTGGCCCGTTCCTTTCGATACAAACAGGAGAAACACAGCTCCTCTGGCTTGTCTAATCCTTCCCTCTAACGAGTCTTGAAAGAGCTGCTGCCGGGAGTGCTGAATGCGTGTTTAATCGTAAGTACCATATTCCTTTCAGTGTGTCACCACTGAAATAATCTGCTGAACATCATCCCCCAAAAAATATGGAGAATATTTATTTAGCATGTATTTTTCTTTTTCTGCAAGGGGCATTGGAATTTTAAGAAACTACCAGGCGAAGTAATGAGACAGGAAGTTTTTCTGGTCTTAGCCCATGCACAGGTGAACAGGAAATATCCATGCTGTGTATACTGTGTGTCTGGAACATAAAAATACCTGTAGAGTACAGTAACTGGAGAGAAAGCACAGTCCGGGTAGCTGGTGCTGTCCGAGGGCTCTACATGTGGTTCCCCTTGAACGCGCTCTGCGCGGCGCTGGTCGCTGCACTGGAGGCCGCGGTTGCGGCTGCGCTCTGGACGGTCTTGTTGGACATCACGCCTGTCGCAAACTCCTGCTGGGCCTTCTCAAAACTGGCACCTGTGGTGCGATACAGTCCATGCACCTGCAGAGCCACAACACAGTGAGAGGCGGTCAGCGGCGGCCCGCACGGGCAGGTGCAGCTGCTCTCTCAGCCCACGACTCGGGGACAGGAAGAGCAGCCCCCGCGGGCACGCAGAGCTGGGCTGAGCCCGTCTCTGCACACAGGAGTCTCTCACCTGAGCAGCAGAGATCATTACGCCAACTCAAGCCAGACGCCATTTAAAGAAAACCTTTTTTTAAAGGTTTATTTATTTGAAAGGCAGAGTAAGAGAGAGACAGGGAAAGGCAGAGACAGAGACAGAGAGATCGTCCATCTGCTTGTTCAAACCCCAAACAGCCACGACAGCCAGGGCTCCCCCCTGTTGAAATCAGAGGCCTGGACTCCCTCAGGCCTCCCTCCTGAGTGGCAGGGACCCAAGGACTCGGCCGTGTGCTGCTGCTTCCCCAGGCAGGAAGGGGAGGAGGGCTGGACGCGGAGCAGCGGAGGCTCCACTGATGCCCACGGGGGACGGTGGCATGGCAGGCAGCAGGCAGCCTTAACCCGCGGTGCCACAGCGCCAGGCCCCTCAAGAAAAATTCCTTAACCAGCTGCAAAATTACATTTTCCCCTGGACCCAACATGTAATTAAGACATTACAGCATCACAACAGGACGGCCTACACACAGCAAGACAGTCTGGCTTCGATACTATCAATTTACTACACCTGACAATTCAAAGAAAATGACAGCGCATCTGTTGCTTCACTGGCGGCACATGCTCCACCCACCTGACACCACCCAGTGCTGCCATCGTGCCCTTCACTGAACCGCGCACTACTGATGTCTCAGCACGCTGCCGCCGTCCACTCGCACGCCATTCAGCTTCTGGCGTGTGGTCAGCTCCGCAGGGTTTGCCAGGAAACACTCTCGGCACTGCCTGTCTAGGGATTCATTCAAATCCTGGTTCATGTTCACCAGAGGGGCTCAGAGCTTCCCCAGCAGCATACATTTCAGGCTGCAGAAGCCAACCAGGAAGCCCATCAACACGGAACAGGAGCCATTCAGTCTAACACAGATTTGCAAACAGACATAACCACGTACCTCGGAACACTACTTATCACCAGGCCCTCCGACTCTGGGGGGGAACGCGAGGGAACTGGGGGGCGCCATGCAGGGTGACGGGTCCAGAGGTCCAGGAGGGACCCTCACTGCAACACCAACCCAGGCAGGCTGACCGCGGGGCTGCTGCATCCGCCCAGTCCTCCTCCCAAACCCGGCAGGAAGTGCTCACTGCCAAGTGCACGCCGAGTGAGGCAAAGAACCCCGGCCAGAGACTCCAAAGCCAAGCCCAGAACCAGGAAGCAGATTCAAGATGGTGGAGAGCTGATGGAATAAGCTGGACAGAGGGGAAGGTGGACAACAAACCCACGCATCCACCCGGCAACTGTCTGCAGCCCGAGGAAGAGCTGGTGTGGCGCTCAGGAGAGATGAGCTGCCCAGATGCAAGCCCATGGCCTCTGTGCGGACCGAGGGTCCGTGCTGTCCCCTGCACACACTCTGGCACTGAGGTGGGAACCCCGGCATGAGGACATCAGCAAGTCCCTTAGAAACAGAGGCCCAGAGAGCGCCTGTGCCCTGTGCATGACCTGAGGGCACAGCAGAGGGCTGTCCACCACGAGCACACAGCCCCCACCCAACACAGAGCCTGCCTGCGCCTTGATCTTCCCAGCCCCCAGAACCATGCGCCACTTGCTGTTGTTACAGGAGCCAAAGGTACTGAGATACCGTGCAGCTGGTGGGTGAGACCCCGGCACGTGTGAAACTGCTTTGGGAGGACACAGACAGCGGAGGGAGAAGGCGGTCAGACACCACAGTGGAGCAGCACACCAGTATTTCAGAGGCACTCACAGCAAGAAAGAACAGTCGGAAGAGGAATGGACTAACCAAGGACTTCCCCCGATTCCAGCATGAGCTGAGCAAACAGCGGAAGCCGACTCCCAGCTTCCAGAAGTGTATCTGACGGTGAGAACAAACGCCGAGGTCTGCGAAGTGAGGGGCATGATAGGGACCTAGTGACCCGGAGCAGCAGTGCGGCCCGGCAGGGTGAGCCGCTGCCTACGACGCCGGCATCCGCGCTCCCAGCACTGGGTCCTGCGCTTCTGAGCCGGCTCCCTGCTTCTGCACCTGGGAAGGCAGTGGGCCAGGGGCCAAGCACCTGAGTCTCCGCCACCCGCAGGGGGTACTTGGATACAGTTCCAGGCTCCTCAGCCAGGCCGATGCAACCAACCGGGCAGTGAGCCAGGGGATGGAAGATATTCTCTCTCTCTCTCTCAGTCTCTCCCTCTTTCTCTGCCACTCTGTCTTTCAGATAAGTAAATCTTAAAAAGATAAACCAATAAACGTCTTTACTCACTAGCTCCAGCCACGGTGTGCTACAATCACAAGCCCCCTGTCTCTACTTCCTTCCCCACACACAGGCATTTAACCAAGCATAGCTCTGGTTTGCCCTCTCCAACCTGTGACACTGAGGGGCTGCTGTGTTTCTGGGCTTCACAGTTAAACGACTCAGCATGCGGGTGGCAGGTCCTCGTCCCGTGGAGCAGACACGACACTCGACCCCCAGCAGTGCATGTCCACACAGTCCAGAGGGCAAGGACCACACACGCATCTGGCAAGCATCCACGTGAGAAAGGCGACTCCTCATTGCCGGCTAATCACGAGATCAACACTCACTCAAAATGCCGATCGCCTCCCTCTGGTTTCAGACTGGAAACTGGTAACTCAAGACTCCTCGGGAAACCAGGGACAGAGCTCCAACATGAAGCACTGTGGTCTCTAAAACATAAATGACTGAAGTATTTACTGTATCTTTCACTCCATTATCTTTCTCAAGATGTATTAATCTGAACAGACAGTGACAGAGAGAGAGATCTCCCATCCACCAGTGCACTCCCCACACGGCTGCGACATCCAGGCTGGGCCAGGCTGAGGCCAGGAGCTGGGCCCTCGATGCTGGTCCCCCACGTGGGTGCAGGGGCCCCGGTACTGGCCCACCTTCCACTGCTTTCCCAGGCGCACTAGCAGACAGCCGAGTAGCCAGGACTCAACTCGGATCCGGAACGCGGGTGCTGCACGTAGAGGCTGAAGCCACGCACAACACCACTCCTGTCCCTCCCTTCTCTTTCTTTCTTCCTTCCTGGTTTTTATTTTCTCTTTTTTGAGAATTTTATTAACCGCAGTATTCAGTGCTAGGAGTATCACTAAAAGGACACGATCTGTTGTGTCCTCAGTCTGTACTTCCTAACTGCATGGCCACCATTCAGAATCTCAAGTATACCTCCCACGAGCCGGAACGCCGGGAGCCCCGGGAGCCCGTCTGCTCTCTAAGATGCACGGCGGAATGCAGGGGGCTTACCCCAGTGTATTCCTTAAGGGAGGGCTGCTTCCGCCACCAGGCCCAGCAACAGCGCACCCTGGTGGTGCACGGCCACAAATCCAGGAAACCGACACCACAGTCCTTCATTCAAAATAATCCAAGCCCACGTTTCCAGTCCATGTCAAGAAATCACACTCTCACTAATGTAACATATTAACTTTTATAAAAGGTGAGAAAATAAAAAACAAGCGAGCTGCTTAAATCTATGTTTTCATTCTTGTTTTTTTTCTCTTTTTAAAAAGTATGGATCCAACACTTTGTACATCTTCTAGGGTTTCTGTATTGTGCTCCTTTTGTAGGGCTTTTCTACATGTGTTTTTTTTTTTTTTAAGAAAGTTTTAAGATTTTATTTATTTATTTGAGAGACAGAGTTACAGACAGTGAGAGGGAGAGACTGAGAGAGAGAGGTCTTCCATCCGCTGGTTCACTCCCCAGATGGCCGCGACAGCCAGAGCTGATGTGAGCTGATCCGAAGGCAGGAACCAGGAGCTTCCTCCAGGTCTCCCACGAGGGTGCAGGGCCCCAAGGACTTGGAACATCTTTTTGTTTGTTTTTCGTTTTTATTTATTTGACAGGCAGAGTTAGACAGTGAGAGAGAGACAGAGAGAAAGGTCTTCCTTCCATTGGTTCACCCCCCAAATGGCAGCTACGGTTGGCGCTGCGCAGATCCAAAGCCAGTAGCCAGGTGCTTCCTCCTGGTCTCCCATGTGGGTGCAGGGCCCAAGCACTTGGGCAATCCTCCACTGCCCTCCCAGGCCACAGCAGAGAGCTGGACTGGAAGAGGAGCGACCGGACTAGAACCCGGCATCCATATGGGATGCCAGCACTGCAGGCGGAGGATTAGCCAAGTGAGCCCCGGCGCCGGCCCCCTGCAGCTGTTCTTTTAATTTGCGTGGCGTGTGGAACTGGCAAGGATCGAGTCTCGGCTGTTGTCCCGGTATTGCGCAGTTGGTCTTCCACAGCGAGTGTTCTGTGAACATGCCTGGTCCCACACAACGCACTGGCCCTCGTGGGTTAAAGATCCGTGTTGGGCTCTCTGAAGTTAAGACCGTGGTCACCACCCTCCGCCCACCTTTTCTTAGACTTTATTTTGAGCCTGGGGTAGACAGCCGGTGAGTTTCCTGTCTTTCTGTTCCAGTGGACTCCATCTCCATCACCGTGACCCTGGGGCGCAGAGCAGGCAGAGGGGGCTTTTGAGTTCCTGGGGAGACAGCACCCTGAGTAGGTCCTGTGTGTCCTGCGTGCGTTCACTCACAGGGGAATCAAGTTGGCCCTCGCTTGTACTTTGGTATCCCTTACAGTGATTCCAGTGACTGCTACCGTTACTCCGCAGAGAGCAAGCCAGGGTTGTTTGTGTCAGAACTTCTCCTGCGTGCGCAGACCACATGGTGTGCACTCACACACTGAGGGAGGTGTTTTCCTGTGAACGGTGCGCTGGGCGTGCTGGCATCGGGTGTCCGTCCGAGCCCCGTGTTCAGTCCCTTTGTGCGTTTGCTGACGTGGGGCTGTGTGTGGCCGCAGGGGGTTCTGGGCTCAGCTGCCGGAGGAGCCGCTCGTCTGTCTCCTGCGGTGGCAGAGCTGTCCTGGGTCCCCCAGCGGCCCCTCTGCTTCCTGGCCAGCGCTCGCTGTTGCCGGTTTGCTCGTGTAGCCGCCTGGTAGGTGTGCGCTGCCTTTCCTGGCGTCTCACCCTCCGCAGCAGCTGCGAGAGAAGCTTTTGCCTCGTGACACGTCTGCTAGACGGCATGCGTGCTGTGCTTATTTGGTACCTTTTTAGATAAAACAGTGAAGATAGTTTCGGGCTGTTTAATCCCCAGCAGATAGACAAATAACTATTCCGTGGCTTCTACTACAGACTATTATGTTGTGTCTTTCAGGAGCTATACAGTGAGTGAAAATTAGGTCTGGTCCTCAAGGAACGAAAAACATGTGGCGTGTAAGAACACATGTAGAGGGGCCGGCACTGTGGCGCAGCAGGTTAATCCTCCGCCTGCAGCGCCAGCATCCCATATGGGCGCCGGTTCGAGTCCCAGCTGCTCCTCTTCCGATCCAGCTCCCTGCTAAGGCCTGGGAAAGTGGTACAAGATGGTCCAAGGGGCTGGCACCATGACACACTTGGTTAATCCTCCGCCTGTGGCGCCAGCATCCCATATGGGCACCGGGTTCTGTCCCAGTTGCTCCTCTTCCAGTCCAGCTCTCTGCTGTGGCCTGAGAGTGCAGTGGAGGATGGCCCAAGTGCTTGGGCCCTGCACCCGCATGGGAGACCAGGAGAAGTACCTGGCTCCTGGATTCGGATCGGCACAGCTCCTGCCATTGCGGCCACTTGGGGAGTGAACCAATGGAAGGAAGACCTTTCTCTCTGTCTCTCTCTCACTAACTCTGCCTGTCAAATAAATAAATTTAAAAAAAAAATAGCTGCAGAATAAATGTTCCAGTATAGCTTAAAAACTTAAATCAACTGGGAAAATTTGTTTTTGAGAGAAGTCAAGTGATCTTTTCTAAAATTCTTTTGATACACAGAAAACTAATAATTTTTATTAAAACAGAAATGACAATCTGTGAACAAATTTTCAGGTTTTGTGAAAAAGATAAAGCCAGGGTTCCCCAAAGAGACACAAATTAGGATCATCCACTAATCATTTCTATGTTAACTCTGATGGAATTCATTTATTGTTACTTGACCCATTTTTCTTTCCCCTTCACTCAAAACCATTATCCCTTCTTTCCAAAATTTACAACAGAAAGGAACCTTCTAGAACCACTGTTTCGGCCACTAGTTAAGACGCTTGGTCCCAAACAGAGCCCAGCTCCAGTTCCGGACTCCAGCTTCCTGCTAACCCAGGACCCGGAAGGCAGAGTGATGGCTCCAGTGACAGGGCTCTGACCACCCAGTGAGACCCAGGAGGGAGCCCCGCTTACAGCCCAGTGACAGGGCTCTGACCACCCAGTGAGACCCAGGAGGGAGCCCGCCTCCCAGCCCAGTGACAGGGCTCTGACCACCCAGTGAGACCCAGGAGGGAGCCCCGCTTACAGCCCAGTGACAGGGCTCTGACCACCCAGTGAGACCCAGGAGGGAGCCCGCCTCCCAGCCCAGTGACAGGGCTCTGACCACCCAGTGAGACCCAGGAGGGAGCCCGCCTCCCAGCCCAGTGACAGGGTCAGAGCACCCAGTGAGACCCAGGAGGGAGCCCCGCTTACAGCCCAGTGACAGGGCTCTGACCACCCAGTGAGACCCAGGAGGGAGCCCGCCTCCCAGCCCAGTGACAGGGCTCTGACCACCCAGTGAGACCCAGGAGGGAGCCCGCCTCCCAGCCCAGTGACAGGGTCAGAGCACCCAGTGAGACCCAGGAGAGAGCCCGCCTCCCAGCCCAGTGACAGGCTCAGAGCACCCAGTGAGACCCAGGAGGGAGCCCGCCTCCCAGCCCAGTGACAGGCTCTGACCACCCAGTGAGACCCAGGAGGGAGCCCGCCTCCCAGCCCAGTGACAGGCTCTGACCACCCAGTGAGACCCAGGAGGGAGCCCGCCTCCCAGCCCAGTGACAGAGTCAGAGCACCCAGTGAGACCCAGGAGGGAGCCCCCCTCCCAGCCCAGTGACAGGGTCAGAGCACCCAGTGAGAACCAGGAGAGAGCCCTGCCTCCCAGCCCAGTGACAGGGTCAGAGCACCCAGTGAGAACCAGGAGGGAGCCCCCCTCCCAGCCCAGTGACAGGCTCAGAGCACCCAGTGAGACCCAGGAGAGAGCCCGCCTCCCAGCCCAGTGACAGGCTCAGAGCACCCAGTGAGACCCAGGAGGGAGCCCCCCTCCCAGCCCAGAGACAGGGTCAGACCACCCAGTGAGACCCAGGAGAGAGCCCGCCTCCCAGCCCAGTGACAGGCTCAGAGCACCCAGTGAGACCCAGGAGGGAGCCCCCCTCCCAGCCCAGAGACAGGGTCAGACCACCCAGTGAGACCCAGGAGAGAGCCCGCCTCCCAGCCCAGTGACAAGGTCAGAGCACCCAGTGAGACCCAGGAGAGAGCCCCGCCTCCCAGCCCAGCCCAGCGCTGTGCTGGCTGATTACCACAGCATCTGGGGAGAGAACCACAGGGTGGCAGTTTCTCTCCTCTCACTCACCCGCTCACTCCTGTGCCTCTCAAAAATGTTTTGGAAAAAGGAAAAAAAAAAAAAAAAGCTTCTTTGTGAAAATACCTGACAGAAGTGAACTGGCAGAAAACTGAGGTCTGTGAAAGCCAAGGACTGGAACGCTTCGCCCAGGAAGGTGTAGAAAAGACGCGCATTTCTCAGTGTTTGAGTTGTGGGTTATAGAACACCCCCATGCCGGCCCGGCGCACGGTGACGGCTACCTACCCCAACCCCTCAGGGTCCAGAACACCGGGCTTCCCAAAGCTGCGCCCATCAAGGTAAGCATAATGATAATCATTTTAAGAAATTAAAAAACCACACCCTCAGAGCCGCCCAGCCAGAGCAGAGGGGCTGCCCGTGAGGAGCCTGCCCCCTGGTGGCTAGGAACCGCCGCTGCACACCCACAAAGGCCTAGAAGAAAATCAAAGTAAAATCAGCTGTTTTTTACTGGCCCACAACTCGTACCACACTAAGAGAACTTCTCTCCAGAAATACCATAGCTGGCTCCAACCATATCTCAGTTTGTGTTACGCTCACTGCACTCCACGACGCCCCACAGAAACACCTCCCCGCACTTCCTTGTCCACAGGCTAGCTCAGGGCCCCGCGGAGCAGCCAGGGCCGCGCACACTCATGGAGAGAGCGAGCCGGCAGGCTGTCACCAGGAGCTGGCTGTGGTCCCCACACTGGGGCACTCCTGAGGCCAGCCCTGCTCCTCCTGGGTGCCCGGCACACGCTCCAGTTCACACGCTGCAGCCCGCAAAGACGCGTGCCGGGGGACGGAAGGCACACTGCCGACGAAGACGGCGGGCAGCACACGCCAGAGGCTCGCCCTCCACGGCCGACCCCGAACCCTGGGCTCTCACCTCCGCCGCCCTCCACACCCCACCCCCACTTCCAGCCTTCACCCACTGTCAGAAATCAATGCTTCCAGGTCTGGAAATCCAGCCCAAGCGCTCCCCTTGCTCTTAATTTGAACATGCAAAACCGCGCCAGGTACTTACCCTTCACCGCCCCACCAGCACCTCACAGCTTCCATATCCGAAGGTGGAAACATCACTCACAGGTCTCTTACTGCTCTCTCCTCTCACCTGACCCGGGGGCCACCCTGTGTGCTCCCACCCCAGCCAGCCCAGGTCAAGCTCTGGCCGCCTGTCACCGCCTCTCACCCAGGATCACCCCACGCCCTGGTTCAGCTTCCTCCACCACCGTGCAGACGGCCAGCAGTGCTCCCCTCCCTGTCTCGCCGGCCCCAGTTCTGCCCCAGGGGCCCGAGACCAGCCCAGAGCACTTCCACAGCTCATGGGGACCTGGCTGCTACCACGGTACCATCTGCTGGAGAGGATGCCGATTTCTTACCCAGGTTTCCTGCAGGATGTGACAAGTGACGCGTGCGAAGTCCTCTTCCCTCTCCTCCACCAACACCCCACCTTTCTCCTTCCCTCAGCTCAGGCCCCAAGCTCATCTCCCACCCCTTCCGAGCCACCTTCAACTCCCCGTGTCCGCCATGGGACTGCCTGGTGCCCCCACTCCCTGGCACCGTCTCAGCCTCCTCTCCCCGCCCCTGGCCCCACACTCGAGTAACAGCCACCGCGACGGCTGAGGCCATGCTCAGGACTGAGAGGCACCTCCAGGACTGCTCCCACACTGCCCTCTGCGTCGGCCGTCAAGCCCCTGGATTGTGGGGCCTGCTCACTGGCCTCTGCCCGGCCACAGCGTGAGCTCCTTGTGCTCGGGTCCGGAACGTAAACGTGCCCCGCGGTTGTCTGACGTGGTTGTCTGGGTGGCACCTGCAGCACCCCGCGCAGCCCTCGACTCGCTCTCAATCTGTCCTGATTCTGGTTTTATAGAACACCCTAAGGACACGTGTGGAGTAACAAAGGGCTTCTCCAAAGACTGGCGCCAAGGTCACAGGGCGGTCGCTGACGCTCATGAAGCGCTCACCTAGTGCTGCCCGGCGGACGGGCCAGCTGGCTTTCGGAAGTGTATCCTGCAAGGTGAGGTGCCGCAGCCACTCAGCTGTCGGCCTCAGGGACAGCAGCGGGGTCCCTCTGAGGACCAGGAACCCCAGCCATGGACACGCGCTTCAGCCTCGGCCGTGCCTTCGCCTGCCTCCCCGCGGCGCGCCCTGGAGGCCGAGTGAGCCACGCCCAGTCTCTGTGGGCAAACACTGCACACTACACCAGGGCTGTAACATGACACGGGGTCAGCGACCAGAGGGGAGACTTGCTCTGAGGAGGCCCCATTCCTCAGTCCTCACACCAAGCCCTGGGGAGGGGGGGGAGCACTCCCACTGCGTTCACTGCGCGCCACTGCCCCGAGTGGGCAGAACTCAGCCTGCACGCCCACAACCCACAGCCAGGAGCGCAGCGGCGACACCGCCCCACGCCCTCCGCAGCCCGTCTCGGGGCTCGGGGCTCAGGGCCGCAGGCAGAGGAGCATCTCAGAGCCGAGACGCCCTCACCTGCAGTGCTCACAAGCTGGGCACCCCCACCACGTGGCTGCCGTGCCCGCGCCATGACAAACAAGGCCACCGGGAGCTCCCTAAGCAAGGGGGGCGGCAGGAAGCTGATGACACGGACTCTCGAGGGAGACTGTGAAGAAGGGCAGCAGGGCCAGCGTGGTCTCGCGTGGGCACCCAGGTCAGGCAGCAGCAGGGACAGAGGTGACCACAGTGCCGTGTGTGCAGACCCCGCGCAGCAGGGTGTGCGTGGCCACAGGAGCCGTGAAATGTCTCACGCACCCTTCTTCCACCCTCACCTCCAGGTCCACACAAAAACCTGTGGGTCTGGGTTTTTGGGTTTTTGTTAGACTAAAACAGTAACTACAGATGAAATGGACTGAGAGGAGTAGGGGCCGTGAGTGGCCTGTGAAAACGACAGGAACGGAAAGGAGGGAGGTGGAGAGGACGCTGAGAGGCTGAGAGGGAGCGGAGCAGGGACACGGGTGTCTCGTGGAGCCACCGCAGGTGCTCGGTGCGTCTCACTCACAGGGGCACTCAACAAAAAGCAACTTCACTGCAGGGTCAGCCCCAGCCTGTGACGCCGGCACCCACAGGAGCGCAGCTGGGGTCCCGACTGCTCCGCTTTTGATCCAGTTCCTTGTTAATGTGCAGCACAGAATGTCCCATGTGCTTGGGCCTCTGCTACCCACCTGAGAGACCCAGATGGACACCAGGCTCCTGGCTTCAGCTTGCTCCAGCCCCAGCCACTGCCGCCATTTGGTAATAAGTTAGACTGATGATCTCTCTCTCTCTCTCTCTCATCTTTCTCTGTCTCTCCCTAACACTGTCAAATAAATCTGAGAAAGCAAACAGCTTCACTGAGATTTAAAATCTGTACAGTTCTACCTACAGAGTTGTGATGACAACATCTGTAGAACCTACTCTGGGAACATTTTTATCACCGCACAGAGAAATTCCACAGCCCTGAGCCCACGCCAGCCCTGGGCAGCCATGGTCTACGTTCTGTCTCTCTCGCTTTGCCTATCTGGGCCCCGTCCTACAGGCAGAATCCTGGAACACGCGGTCTCAGCACACGGCTCCTGAAGACGAATGGGAGTGTCTGGAAGAACAGGAGAGTGGAGAGAGAAGGAAAGGGTCGGTGACGATGCCATCTCAAGATGGGGACCCCAATCAACCAGGGGTCACCCAGGAGGGGCAGACACGGGGCTCCAGCAAAGCACAGAGCGCTGACGGAGCTGAAGGCCTCCATTTACACGCTGCACACAGAGACAGAGGGAGGAAGATGCAGAGGCCCGGGGGCGGGACTGCCTGGGGCGCAGAGGCCGCATTCTGCCAGGCAGACTCCTGGCCTCGGTAAGCAGAACTCCACTCCCGGTTTACTATGAGCAGCCGAGCCAGAGAGAGGGAGGGTTCCACCTGCTACTTCACTCCCCCAAGGGCCACAACAGCCAGGGCTGGGCCAGGCCAAAGCCAGGAGCCAGGAGCTCCACGCAGGTCTCCCACGTGGGCCGGCAGGGACCCAGCCACCTGCTACCTCCCAAGGTCTGGATTAGCGAGCAGCTGGAGCAGGAACTCAGGTGGGACGTGGGACGCAGGTGCACTACCTGCCGGCTGAACACCTGCCCCTCCTTTTTCCTTTTATTTATTTCATGGGGTTTTCAAAGGACAGAAAGCAACTACATGACTGAAGAGCTTCCGGAACGCAGGGTGGTCTTCAATGCAGGTACGATTAATCTACACGCTGCCTGTACGTGCAAGTTTTCCAAGTTACTAGATAACAAAAAGACACAATGCTGTGAGGACTTCACGTTCGTCAATACGCTAAGGACTTACTTATTCAAAGTAAGACCCACCAAAGAATCGTTACCATTTTAAAACATGACTGTTATCCACAGGGCCTCTGTATCACGTTTGAATACATGCCAAGACCAAAAACATCCAATGCACAAAACTTAAATAAATAAAAACATTCATCACCCACAAAACGTGATTCTTTGCAAAAGGCTATGACAACACACGAAACGTGTAGCTAAGATAACTGGGAGTCGCTAAAGGCGAAATTCACGTCCATCTAGCCTGGACCTGTCAGAAGTTCACTGTATACCCTTGGATAAATAATTCAGTGTCTTTAAGTTTTAAACAGGGATAAAACACACACTCCACATGACAGTATTACTTCTAGTTATTAATCAGGCTAAAATCCTTCCTGTTCAAAGCAATACATTAGAGTCTACTTTAAAAACCCACATTTTAAAGATGAGGTGGACCCTTCCGTGGCTGAAAGGACTAGCAGGATTTTACAATATTCTCTTTCTATGATTAGTTCGAGAGGCGATGTGACTTTCCAGAATATACCTATGAAGAACTGGAATTTAAAGGAGTAATCCCCAGAGAGCAAGCTGCACCCCAGCAGGGAGACACGGCAGGGAGGACCTCCCGGGGCGGCGCTTACCTTCTTGAACATGACGAGCGAGATGACGGCGGAGGCCGTGAAGAGCGCCGCTATGAGGATCATCATGATGCCCACCGGGATGCTCCTGTTGAGGCCCGTGAGGGAGGAGATCCAACCGCTGCGCAGCCAGAGAGAGAGAGGCAGCATCAGGTGGGGCGGCCGGCGCTCGCGGCAAAGACATCACCTGTCTGACACTTCCTGTCCACGCTCCTCACGCCTCCACCAACCCCCGTCCCTCCCGGGAGCGGCACTGGAGGATGCCGCTCGGGTCCTCTCTCCCAGGGAGCGGCCGCCCGCGCGGACCCCCCAGGGCCACTGCCACTCAGCGGCACAGCCCCGGCTCCTGGGCCTCCATTACACGGGGGCTGCGATTCTCAGGCCTACGAGTCCATCACTGTGTCTTTTTGTGCTCATTTTAAAGTCTCCTGGATCACAGAATACAATATTCGCCAACTATTTCCAACAAAGGATTAGCACCTAGACTATGCAAAGAACTTTCAAAGTTCTGTGTATCCCCTGAAATGGGCAAATCCTGAAGAGTGGTCTAAGACGGCCTCAGGCCCACGGACAGGCTCAGCCTATCAGCCCAGCCTCAGCGGCGAATGTCCACACCACCAGAACCGCTACAGAGACAAGCGGGGACAGCACCGGGCGCCACGGGAGGCTGCGGAGGGCGTGGCCCTCACGACTGCCGCTGGGAGCCACCGCGGAACAGCCGTGCTAGTCTGTCAGCTTGTTAACGTGCACCCGACACGCAACTTCTGCACAACCAACAGCACACTCGAGGGAATCCACCCCCAAGAAAGAACACGCAGGTCCACACAATGACCTGGTCACGGGAGCTCACAGCAGCTCAACTCGTAACAGCACCACGCTGTGGACAATCCAGAGAGCTTCGACATCAGTAACACCCCGTGACGCAGCCAACCACGACTACTACTCCAGACCACGGGGATACACCGATGACCCCCAGCCCGGAAGGGTCTCCAGAGAGCAGCCAGAGCCAGCTACTCTACGACTGTCCCTATGGAACACCCTCCAGAGGACAAAGTGACAGAACCCACACCCAGGCCAGTGCTGGCCAGGGCTCAGGGCCCAGCAGAGGCAGCAGCGCCTGAGTGGGGCTGGAAACCGGCCACACGAGGCCCTCTCTGGGACTAGGCAAACGCTGTGTCTTAACACCACCAATGCCAAGATTCTGGTGTTTGTACTTTACTACACTTTTCCAAGATACTGCCACTGGAGGGAACGGAGAAGGGCCCTGGGCTCTCCATGCGCCACTTCTCACAACCACACACCGATCTCCGGGGCCCTCAAAATAAAAGCTCAATCTATGTGCATCCAAGTGACATGAGGTCGACCTGTGTCCCCACACATCCCAGTGACACGAGGTCACTCCTGTGTCCCCCACACATCCCAGTGACACGAGGCTGACCTGTGTCCCTACACATCCCAGTGTCACGAGGCTGACCTGTGTCCCCACACATCCCAGTGACACGAGGTTACTCCTGTGTCCCTACACATCCCAGTGTCACGAGGCTGACCTGTGTCCCCACACATCCCAGTGACACGAGGTCACTCCTGTGTCCCCCACACATCCCAGTGACACGACGTCACTCCTGTGTCCCCACACATCCCAGTGACACGAGGTCACTCCTGTGTCCCCACACATCCCAGTGACACGACGTCACTCCTGTGTCCCCACACATCCCAGTGACACGAGGTCACTCCTGTGTCCCCCACACATCCCAGTGACACGAGGTCACTCCTGTGTCCCCACACATCCCAGTGACACGAGGTCAACCTGTGTCCCCACACATCCCAGTGACACGAGGTCAACCTGTGTCCCCACACATCCCAGTGACATGAGGCTGACCTGTGTCCCCACACATCCCAGTGACATGAGGCTGACCTGTGTCCCCACACATCCCAGTGACACGAGGTCACTCCTGTGTCCCTACACTTCCCAGTGACACGAGGTCACTCCTGTGTCCCCACACATCCCAGTGACACGAGGTCACTCCTGTGTCCCCACACATCCCAGTGACACGAGGCTGACCTGTGTCCCCACACATCCCAGTGACACGAGGTCACTCCTGTGTCCCCACACATCCCAGTGACACGAGGTCACTCCTGTGTCCCCACACATCCCAGTGACACGAGGTCACTCCTGTGTCCTCACACATCCCAGTGACACGAGGTCAACCTGTGTCCCCACACATCCCAGTGACACGAGGCTGACCTGTGTCCCCCACACATCCCAGTGACACGAGGTCACTCCTGTGTCCCCACACATCCCAGTGACACGAGGTCACTCCTGTGTCCCCACACATCCCAGTGACACGAGGTCACTCCTGTGTCCTCACACATCCCAGTGACACGAGGTCACTCCTGTGTCCCCCACACATCCCAGTGACACGAGGTCACTCCTGTGTCCCCACACATCCCAGTGACACGAGGTCACTCCTGTGTCCCCACACATCCCAGTGACACGAGGCTGACCTGTGCCCCCACACATCCCAGTGACACGAGGTCACTCCTGTGTCCCCACACATCCCAGTGACATGAGGTCGACCTGTGTCCCCACACATCCCAGTGACACGAGGTCACTCCTGTGTCCTCACACATCCCAGTGACACGAGGTCACTCCTGTGTCCCCACACATCCCAGTGACACGAAGCTGACCTGTGTCCCCACACATCCCAGTGACACGAGGTCACTCCTGTGTCCCCACACATCCCAGTGACACGAAGCTGACCTGTGTCCCCACACATCCCAGTGACACGAGGTCGCTCCTGTGCCCCTACACTTCCCAGTGACACGAGGCTGACCTGTGCCCCCACACATCCCAGTGACACGAGGCTGACCTGTGTCCCCCACAGGGGCAGCCTCCTCCATGCTAGGCAGCCCTAACACAACCACCTCCTCAGTGCTAACATCCTCCCCTCACTGTGCTAAAACGCAGAAGGAATGACTTCAAGTTCACCAGATCTTCTGCTACTGAAGTAATCAGTCTATTTTTAAACTCAGCATTTCCTCTCCCTAAAGTGCCAAAGACTGAAAACACTACTTAAAGTAACACAGAGAACTGCTTTCCAGGAACCAATCCTAAAGACCCACAGGAGTTTTCCGTGTGGACAAACGCAGCCAGGAGCCTGCGGAAGCGCCCAGCGGTCACTGCTGAGTAGTGGCCAGGACACAGAGCCACCCGTGCCCAGGGACACGGGCAGCAACACGTGGACGAATGCAGCCAGGAGCCTGCGGAAGCGCCCAGCGGTCACTGCTGAGTAGTGGCCAGGACACAGAGCCACGCGTGCCCAGGGACACGGGCAGCAGCACGTGGACAAACACAGCCAGGAGCCTGTGGAAGCGCCCAGCGGTCACTGCTGAGTAGTGGCCAGGTCACAGAGCCACGCATGCCCAGGGACACGGGCAGCAACACGTGGACGAATGCAGCCAGGAGCCTGCGGAAGCGCCCAGCAGTCACTGCTGAGTAGTGGCCAGGACACAGAGCCACGCGTGCCCAGGGACACGGGCAGCACCACCAGCACAGAGCTCAACCACACACAACTCCAGAGACGAAGACAAGTAACTTAGAGCCACGGATCCTTCCGCTCGCCATTTCACTAGAGATGTTTGCTGCTGTGTGGGAGAAAGGAGACCTAAGCCCGCTGCAATCTCCCGGCCGGGCCGCACAGTTCCAGTTTCTGAGGACCCGCACTGGGAGAGCAGCCTTCCACGCTGAGACCCACGCTGAGAACGGCTCAGCACGCCAGACGCGTGTGTGCGTGGGTATGCGGGGATCGCACGCTCCACAGACCAGGTCCCTGCATGTGTGCACCACAAGGCACGTGTGCTGGAGTGCTACAGCAGTACCTCCCCCGCAGCAGGGACCCTGCACCTGCCAGGTCGCCCGGTTCCTTTCTCTCCCATCCGCCACCCACGGCCTCTTCCTCCCACCCTCGGCAGCTGTGCAGGCCCATTCATACACACTTTCCTTCAAACGGCTTCTTGAATGGGGACATAATCTTCAGTGAGAATGGTCTGTCCAAAGGCTATGCCTCAGAACGTTTTTAATTGTTTTTCCTTTTACTGTTTTTGGTTTTGTTTATATTTGCTAACTTGACTCTTCTGTGTTAACGATTTTAAAAAGCCGAAAGGTACATCAAGATACCAGGTTAACAACCTGAAATAGGAAAGGTAAGTAACTTACCAATTTCCCCAATTATGAAATCCTGCAGCCTGCAGCACATGCACAGCGAACTGACAGATGTAGACGAAGAAGAACACGAAGAATCGGAATGAACTGTCACTCCTGGAGAGAGGCCAGAGGAGGGGAGAAGGGTAAGAAGGCAGACGCGGCACCTCTCTCCTATCTTCTACACTCAGATGTGACTAACACTCAAACCTCAGACAAAAATTAACAGAAAGGGGGCTGAAATTAAGTCATAATGCACTAATGTCTGGAAACCTTCACGCTAACGTCACATGATGCCATTGTCCCAAAGCCACTTTGTCACTTCAGTTGCCTGTGCCACAGTGCATCTTAACAAAGGAAACTATCTGGTTTTCCACTTGTCATTCAATAGCCTCATAGACTCATTATTAGTACGTAATAAACAACAAATACTTAAGATTCGCATTCTGACGGTATACATCAGGATCTCACCCATCCTCAAATATCCGGGGGCCCCTGGGTAACCCTCTCCTCTAGCCGCTCCCTCGCCTGGACACACGTCTGGTCACTACAGCTGGTGCATTTCAGAGACCTAGGTGAGTGGGTCCCAGCACACATGCCTACTGCTCCACTCTGCAGGGACCTGTTTTTTTATTTTTTTTTATTTTTTATTTATTTTTTTTTTGACAGGCAGAGTGGACAGTGAGAGAGACAGAGAGAAAGGTTTTCCTTTGCCGTTGGTTCACCCTCCAATGGCCGCCGCGGCCGGCGCGCTGCGGCCGGCGCACCGCGCTGATCCGATGGCAGGAGCCAGGAGCCAGGTGCTTTTCCTGGTCTCCCATGGGGTGCAGGGCCCAAGCACCTGGGCCATCCTCCACTGCACTCCCTGGCCACAGCAGAGAGCTGGCCTGGAAGAGGGGCAACCGGGACAGAATCCGGCGCCCCGACCGGGACTAGAACCCGGTGTGCCGGCGCCGCTAGGCGGAGGATTAGCCTAGTGAGCCGCGGCGCCGGCCTCACTCTGCAGGGACCTGTGACTGGTGCGCGGCTGGGCAGGCTCTGGATGCAACGGGCTGCACTGCACTCCCTTGTGATGGTGGACACTGGCATCAGTTCCTAGGTTTGCACTGCTCCAAACAAAGCTGCCAGGAACGTGCATGCGCAAATGTTCACGTGAACAGATTGTCCTTGGCTTCCTGGATACGCATCCACAAGGAAAGGGCAGAAACGTAAGGCAGGTGTGGTCTGAATCTTTAATAAACTGCCATACAATCTTCAGGGGAGATTCTTCCATGTGCCATCCCATGGCAGTGAACGAACACCCAGCCCACCCTCAGCTCCCGGCACTGGGAATAAGCAGTATGCCCCACACAGCCACTGTGGTCAGTGTATTCAGTGTCATCCTTGGGTTTATTGACATTTTCCTAGTACACACCGTTACTGGTCACTGCGTCTTCTAGTACACACCATTACTGATCACTGTGTCTCCTAGTACACACTGTTACTGATCACTGCGTCTCCTACTACACACTGTTACTGAGTCAATCTGTCTCCTAGTACACACTGTTGCTGATCACTGCGTCTCCTAGTACACACTGTTACTGATCACTGCGTCTCCTAGTACACACTGTGACTGATCACTGTGTCTCCTAGTACACACTGTTACTGAGCTCACTGCGTCTCCTAGTACACACCGTGACTGGTCACTGCGTCTCCTAGTACACACTGTTAATGATCACTGCGTCTCCTAGTACACACTGTTACTGATCACTGCGTCTCCTAGTACACACTGTTACTGAGTCATTTCGTCTCCTAGTACACACTGTTGCTGATCACTGCGTCTCCTAGTACACACTGTTGCTGATCACTGTGTCTCCTAGTACACACTGTTAATGATCACTGCGTCTCCTAGTACACACTGTTACTGAGTCATTTCGTCTCCTAGTACACACTGTTACTGATCACTGCGTCTCCTTGTACACACTGTTACTGGTCACTGCGTCTCCTAGTACACACTGTTACTGAGTCATTTCGTCTCCTAGTACACATGCATCACTGCATGCTTTTTGTCATCCAGCTGAACAATAGAACAATTCAAAAAAAAAAAAAAAAAAAGAAGGAATTTTTCTGGTGAACTCTTTATTTAAATCTTTGCTGATATTTTACTTGGGTCGTTTTCTCCCTCATTTGAATTGGAGAGTTTATACATACGCTGCACATACAGAACCTTTATCACAAATGGACTCTCAAAGATTTTCCCCGTGTGTGGCTTATCTTTTCATCTCGGCGTGTCTTCTCAGTTCTGCCTTTCTCTCACCTCCACTATCCGTTTGCTCTTTCAAGGACGCTGACTATATTTTTGGAGCTCAGAAATCTTCTCCAATGTCAAATACACAAGTTGGGCTTTTTTTCTTTTTGGCCTGTTTTCCTAAATTTTCTATTTTTCAACTTTACATTTAAATCCATATATACATGATTTTTATTTTTTTCACACTAGAATAAACGTATCACATTTATTTACTTGAGAAGCAGGCAGAGAGAGCTGCCATCTGCCAGTTCACTTGCTAGATGCCCACACAGCTGGCAAGACTGGGCTAGAGCCAGGAGCTGGTGAGTGCTATCCAGGTGCCCCACGTGGCAGGGACCCGATCACCTGAGTCATCGCCTGCCACCTCCCAGGGTCTGCCCTGACGGGAGCTGGAACTGAGTCAAGACCGATGGAACCCAAGCACTCTGGACTGCGAGCCAAACACCTGTTCCCAAGCTTGCTTTTTAATTCCATTTTCCACAAACTTTTCCATGTGTCCCAGTATGTTCCTTTCGAATCTTTTTTTTAATACATTACAAGCATGGATTGAAAATTCCTGTATGTTTCTGCATACGGACATTCCACCATCCCAGCATCTGTTCTTTAAAAACCGTCCTTTTAGGGCTGGCACTGTGGCGCACTGGGGTAAAGCCCTGGCCTGCAGTGCTGGCATCCCATATGGGCACCGGTTCTAGTCCTGGCTGCTCCACTTCCAATCCAGCTCTCTGCTGTGGCCTGAGAAAGCAGTAGAAGATGGCCCAGGTCCTTGGGCCCCTGCACCCATGTGGGAGACCGGGAAGAAGCTCCTGACTCCTGGCTTCAGATAGGTGCAGCTCTGGCCGTTGTGGCCTACTGGGGAGCGAACCAGCAGATGGAAGACCTCTCTCTGTCTCTCTCTGTAACTGCCTTTCAAATAAATAAAAATAAATCTTTTAAAAAAACCTGTCCTTTCTGTGCTGCACTGCAAGTCCACAGCCTGCACCCGGGCGGGCGGACCTCTGAACAGGTGTACCTCTGAACTCTCGACTCCAGGAATTCAACGTTGCTTGAGACCGGTTCCAAGAGAATTCACCTGACGGTAACACTGACGCTTGTGACCGCGCAGGGCTTTCTCTGCATCCACACATCCCTACGGGCCATCATGTGATCTGCAGACGGCCGTGCTTCTGCTGCCATACGTTTGCCTTCACTTCTCTGTCTTGCCTGCAACACTGGCCACACTGCACAGAAACGCTAAGAGCCAACGTCCTTCCTCACTCCTGATCTGCCCAGAGAGGTTTCCGTCCTCCCCAGCAGGGCGCTGTCAGCTGCCAGCTACAATGTTAACGGGCGCCCTTTCTACCTGTATGACCAAGTTCCTTCCCGGGCCACGTTTATTCAGGGCTTTTAACATGAACAGATGTGGATTGTGCCAGCCGTTTATACTGCATCAAGCAAGGTGAAAATGCAGTAAGAGAGCATTATAGATGGACCTAAGCTACACGGTTCACGCTGTCGTCTGCCTTAATTTACAATGAAACATCTACGCTATCAACAGTAGTAATTCCTCACGAATCTCCCTAAGTCTTCCTGTCTGAAGGAATGCATGACAGGCTTCCTATCACTTCCAGACCAGCCTGCCGGAGAACTGCATCCCAGGCAGCTGGCTTCGGTCTTCACTGCCAAGTTGCAACGTACTTTTAGCAGGAAAGTTCTACCCCAAATTACCACCTTCAGTTTCAGAATATACATCTATATGGTCTTGCAAAGTGATGGGTATTTTAAAGCCTGACGCTGGGGCTGGCACTGTGGTACAGCAACACTGGCAAACCTCATCAGGGCACTGGTTCAAGCCCAGGCGGCTCTGCTTCCGAGCCAGCTCCCTGCTAACGCGCCTACAAAAGCAGCAGAGGACGGCCCCAGGGCTCGGGGCTCAGGCCCCTGCCACCCACAGGGGAGACCCAAAGGAGTTCCTGGCTCCCAGCTTCCGCCGGGAGCAGCCCTGACATTGCAGCCACTTGGGGAGTGAACCAGCAGACGGAAGATCTGTATCTGTGAGTGTCACTCTGCCCTTCGAGTGAAATCCTTTTTAAAGATACACTGAGGTCAACGAGGCCTGAATCAACTCCTCCTGCCACAGCTCCACCAGTCCCTGAGACACAGGCGTGTGACAGCACAGTGTTGCTCCACAGTGCGAGTGACGACGGCACGAGACTGCCTTGTAAAGCGGACTTGCCTGCAGAAACAGCTCACTCCAAGAAGTAACAAGGAAATAGCTGACAATGATTCACAGGTAGTAATTGTTAAAATATTTGAAGACCAAAAACATGTGTCTCCTGTCCAAAAATGAATTTTTTTTTAAAGCTTTTACTTATTTACTTGAGAGGCACAGTTACAGACAGAGAGGGAGAGACAGAGAGAGGTCTTCCATCTGCTGGTTTACTCCCCAAACGGCCACAATGGTCAGAGCTGGATCAATTCCCAGCCAGGAGCCGGGAGCTTCTTCCAGGTCTCCCACGTGGGTGCAGGGGCCCAAGGACTTGCGCCATCTTCTGCTGCTTTCCCAGCCCATAGCAGAGAGCTGGATGGGAAGTGGAGCAGCCGGGACTCCAGTCAGCGTCCATCTGGGATGCCGGCACTGCAGGTGGAGGCTTACCCCACCAGCCACTCACCCTACCAGCCACTCACCCCACCAGCCACTCACCCTACCAGCCACAACAGTGGTCCCTGAGAAGGAGCGTCTCACGTCTCTCAACCTGCAATTAACAGGCAGTGGGGGAAAGCTTCTGCGGAGACTGTGGAGGACTGGGAAGCCACAGCTCCTAACCCTCAATAGCAACAACAGAAGGGTTGGACAACCTGCAAACTCACCGCTGTGCTTAAAAGGGGCTCTCCATCTCTCCGAAACCCAACTCGGGGAGAGGCCAAAGACCAGCACTCATTCACCTACAGCAGACACTGAAAATTATATACGAGAGAGAGAGAGACAGAGACAGAGAGACAGAGACACTGCAGCTGCAGGCTGCTCAGAGTGAGAACACAGAACCCTGGGACTTCACACCCACTGGCAGGCTCTGCCCCAAGCGCTCAGAAGAGGGACTGCAGGCTTGGGGGCCAAGTGTGGGGCAGAAGAACAGCCACCACCACTCCCCATCATCCCTTCCAAACAACAGCTATCAGGTCCGGTGATGTGGGTAGCAAGTAACACCGCATGCAGTGCCATATGGGTGCCGGTTCAAGTCCCAGCTGCTCCACTTCCAATCCAGCTATCTGTTATGGCCTGGGAAGGCAGCAACAGATGGCCCAAGTCCTTGGGCCCCTGCATCCACGTGGCAAACTGAAAGATGCTCCTGGCTCCTGGCTTCGGATCAGCACAGCTCCAGCCGTTGTGGCCATCTGGGGAGTCAATCAGCGGATGGAACATCAATCAATCTCTCTCTCTCTCTCTCTCTGCCTCTGCCTCTCTGTACCTCTGCCTTTCAAAAAAAATTAATTTAAAAAATAGCCTTCAGCAGGAGATGAGCAGGGACAGCAAACTCCACCTTCCTCCGGGCACGACTAGAGACCCACCAAGGCCGCGTCAGGGCACAGGGAACCTGCGTCCAGCAGGGGGAACCAGACTCTGTCCTGCTGCACAGTTACAGATGCCTTACAGACAGGAAGACGCAGGGTCTGGACACCCAGCTGCCTAAGACTGAGCCTGGCCCAGCCAGCACTGTCTCCTCCTCCCTGCAGACCCCACCGACCTTCCTCACAGGCTCGCGAGCAGAGTGACAGGTGAGGCCCTTTGGCTCCATGGGAAGACAGAGCAGCAAAGACCTCTGGGAAATCAGGCCTCACCGCACACACACTCAGGGCACCACCAAAGGAAGACACAGCAGTCGATGTCTGTGGAGTACTAAGGGAAGCCAAACCCCATCCGTCCCCGCTTAGACGGCCTGCAACCTGCCCTCACCCTTCACACACGAAAGGCTTAGCACAACAGAAAAGGCATATCCACTTCTCAGCACAAAAATCTCCTTATCTGTCTCTCTTGCTTTCAAAAGATGCCCAGCTGTGAACAAGAAATTCCCAGGAATAAAAAGAAACCAGGAAGAATACGCCAGCAGACAGATCACTCCCAAAGAAGTGACTCGGGTACAACTCAGACACCAGCACCACCAGACACGGGGCTGAGAATAAGCAAGATTAGCAGGCTTCACGTTCCAGCCAGAAAGGTGGGCTGCGTACGTGGACAGATGGGGAACCCTCACACACGCACAAGCTGCAGGAAAGAACCATCGGCCGTGGCAGCCACAAAGAAGGCTGTAGCGTGCAGAACGCCTCTGAGGAACGCACCAATCAATCCAGCCGCTGGGGACGGGGCGGAGGAAGCAGTGAGCTTGGAAACAGAAATCACACGGACCATGAGGCAAAGACGGGACAGCACCAGGGGGGACAGCCAAGCAGCGAGGGGCACCGGCATCGCCACCTGAGCCAGGAGCCCAGGGAGGCAACGGACGAGGCAGAAGGGACCACAGATCCTGGAACATTAGCGAGGTCTGCGAATGAACACTGAACACACACACACACCCCACACGCAACGCACTCTGGCATATCATATTGAAAAAGCCCAAAACCAAAAACAGAAATACAGGCGTGAAGGCAGTAAAAGAAGGCACTCTACGTAGAAAAGAACAAGTCGAGTACCACAGCAAACTTCCCACCAGAAACCACAAGCCAGACACATCCAAAGGAAACCAAAGTTAAGACTGATTTTATTCTATTTGAAAGGCAGAGTGGTGGTGGTGGGGGATCTTCCATCCACCGGCTCACTCCCCAAAAGCCACAACAGCCAGGGCTGGGCCGGGTCGAAGCCAGGAGCTGCATCTGGTCTCCCACATGGGTCAGGGCCCAAGGACTCCCCAGGTGCATTAGCAGGGAGCTGGATCAGAAGCAGAGCAGCCAGGACTCGAAGGGGTGGAAGATGTCACTTATAACCAAAAGGCCTTTGGCAGAAAACAGATCTCCCATCCCTGAATTACGGTATCTTTCAAAAACGAATGAGAAATGAAGACTTTGTTAGATACAATTCAGAAAACTGACAGCCAGCAGACCTGTGCCGTGAGAAATTCTCGGGCAAAGTGATTGCGACAGGATAGGGAAACAGAGATCTTTGCACAAAAGCACGCCAAGAGCCGGAACGGCGTTACTAAAGGCCAGCAGGAAACTGGCAATACTTCACACCAATAAAATAATGGGACAAAAATCACACGGTCATCTCAACAAAGAAAAGCAAGTGGAAAACTGATAGCGTTCACGATTGCAGCTCTCACAAACTAGAACAGAAATGAGTTCCTAAAACCAAAACAACAAACACATCCACAGGACAGCCTGCTCCCAGCACCAGCCCTGAAGGACGTCGCCCCTCCCACCTCTGTTCCCAACCTGCGGGAAGCTGTGGCCGGTCTAACAGGGCCACAGGGGGGTGGGGACGAAGGAAGGTGGTCAACTCAAGGTAACCGGGCTGGAGAAAATAAGCAGCACGTTTGCTGTGTAGACAGAATCCAAGGAAGAAACTGAGAAAGCAGTTTCACTCAAATCAACATGAGAAGGACTGGCCGGCGCCGCGGCTCACTAGGCTAATCCTCGGCCTGCGGCGCCGGCACACCGGGTTCTAGTCCTGGTTGGGGTGCCGGATTCTGTCCCGGTTGCCCCTCTTCCAGGCCAGCTCTCTGCTGTGGCCTGGGAGTGCAGTGGAGGATGGCCCAAGTGCTTGGGCCCTGCACCCCATGGGAGACCAGGAGAAGCACCTGGCTCCTGCCATCGGATCAGCGCGGTGCGCCGGCTGCGCCGGCCATTTGGGGGTGAACCAACGGCAAAGGAAGACCTTTCTCTCTGTCTCTCATTGTCCACTCTGCCTGTCAAAAAAAAAAAAAAAAAAAATCTTAACAAAGAACAAAATTCGAAGACTGATTTAATCAAGAAGGGGACATTAGTCCATGCAAAGGCACAGAGTTCAGTGGATCAGAACTGAACTAAAAAGTAAGTGCTGCACCACCAACTGTGTTAAATGTTTACTTATCTACTTGAGGAGCAGAAAGGCAGTGACAGGATGAGCTCATGTCCAGCGGTTCACTTCCCAAGTGCCCGCCACAGCCAGGACGGGGCCAGGGCAGGTCCAAAGCTTGCGCCGGGACTGCTACCCAGGCCTCCCAAATGGCAACAGGAACTCCACTGCCTGAGCCAGCACCACCGCGTCCCAGAGTTCACGTCCTCAGGAAGCGGAAGTCAGAAGCCGGAGCTGGAACGGACCCCAGCTACCGCAACGCGGAATTCCAACGACTCAGGTCGGGGCCACCTCTCACTCCCTCAGTGTCCAAATTATTCAATGGCAACAGCCCCGAAGAAGATAAATGGGTGGGGTCAACATAACTAGAAATAATCTTTTTAACAAACATGAAGGTACAACAAAAAGTCTGCAGAAAAGTGGAATTAAAGGTAAGTTTATTAGGTACAGAAAATCCTGACATCCATGCACAATTTTTTCTTACTGAACTTTTTTTAAGGATTTCACTGATTTGAAAGAGAGTGACAGACAGAGAGAAGGAGAGACAGATAGGCAAAGGGATCTTCGATTCAATGGTTCATTTCCCAAATGGCTACAACAGCCAGGGCAGGGCGGGCCGAAGCAAGGAGCCAATAACTTCACCCTGGTCTCCCACGTGGCTGGCAGCAGTCCAAACACCTGGGCCACCTCCCAGGCACGTCAGCACAGCGCTGGATCAGGGGCAGAGCTGCTGGGACCCAAACCTGCACTCCCGTACGGGACGCCAGCCTCACAGGAGGCAGCGTCACCCCCCGCGTCACAACCCAGCCTCCGTGAGCTTCTGAAGAAGCCTCACGCAACCACCTTACACTGGCGGAGGCACAGCTGACGCAGAGAGGGTCTCCACGTGCAGGACAAAGCGAATGCTATGCCGCCCAGTGACCCGAGCATCGGCAGATCTGGCTACCTGCACGGGGCCCCGCACAGCCACCAGGAACGAGCACACTGTCTACAAGCCACCAGAGGTTCCAGGGATGTGACAGGGGAATGCGCAGACACCACTAACTTCAGGCTGGTGACACCCACGGGCAGGGGCTTGGGCAGCGGGAAGAACGGTGTTTCTCACCCGGGCAGCGCTGCCAGCTCTCAGGCGTGTCACCGCGGTCCTCGTCACTCCCGTCTCAGATGGCCGCTGGCACGCAGCAAACAGAACTTTAATGGGGGGGGGGGGCACTACTGCTGAAACTGTTCACGGTGTGACCTAAAAACCAACCCAGCAACAGTTCCCAAGTCTGAAACCACTTTCAGGCTTCTGACCTTGACTCTACGCCGGTGTCCGCCACACCCCTACCAAAAATAGCACAAGAGGAATGAAACGCATGGAGCGTCTGTCTGGGTCTGTGGAGAGCCGCCACCGCGGCAGCAGCTTCTCTGGCATGCAGGGGACCACGCACCTGGGCTGGCCTTCCACACCCACTCTGTCCCGGGGCAGCACGGTGGCTGAGCACCCTCACTCTGCTGCAGAGACGGGTCCTGCCGGGGAGCAGGCAAGCCGGCAGAACCACGGGGAGTCCCGCGGAGCCAGACACACGACGGGCAACGCGGTGCGGAACAACACCGAGCAGAACTGGGCCTCACAGGCAGCCCACTTCCCTCTCAGGCAGCCATGTCATCAGCAGCCTCTGGAGGCAGAGTGGCTTCCTGTGGTCTCCCCAAGGTGACAAGGACCCAGCGCACCGTTCTCACACTTTTTGGGTCCCAAGACTCCTTTTCGCTCGTAGAAACTGTTAAGGATCCCAACTGTACCCGCCCATTTCCATGCTGTAACAAGACTCCCAAGCCAAGCAACGCGTAAGGAGGAGAGGTTTACCGTGGCTGCACACTGAGCCCTCTGGTCCCAGATCAGAGAGCCCCACGTGCCCACCCTGGAGAGGGACTGAGGGCTGACGGCACCACAGTGCAGCAGCACAGGGGGAAGGGGTCACACAGTGAGACAGGAAGTCGGGGGCCGGCGCTGTGGCACAGCGGGTAAAGCCGCCACCGGCAGTGCCGGCATCCCACACGGGCACCAGTTCCAGACCCAGCTGCTCCACTTCCGATCCCGCTCTCTGCTATGGCCTGGGAAAGCAGCAGCAGATGGCCCGAGTCCTTGTGCCCCTGCACCCACAAGGGAGCCTTGGATGAAGCTCCTGGCTCCTGGCTTCAGTCAGCCCAGCTCTAGCCATTGGGGCCATTTGGGGAGTGAACCAGCAGATGGAAGACTTCTCTCTCTCTCTGCCTCTTCCTCTCTCTAAGTCGGCTTTTCAGATGAATAAATAAATCTTTTTTAAAAAAAAAAAGGACAGAAAGTCAGGGAGTCGGAAGGGGCGGGGCCTGCTGTTTTCTGTCAACCTCCTCCTCCTGAGAACCACCTTGGTCTCTCATGGAGCAGAACCCAGTGACCTAACACCCTCCCCTAACTCTCACAGGTTCCACTACCTCTTAGCATCACCACACTGAGCACCAGGCAAACGGAACCCTCGTGGGACAAATAGCCAACAACAGCATCAGGAAACTGTGTGGGTTATAGCTCCTGACTTACCAAATCGGTATTAAAAGAGAGAAGTATCTAAAGCATTCATTCATTTGTAGAAAAAAAAGTATCAGTGACAAGTTAATAAACAAGATTAATGAGAAATCATGATAAAAGAGGTATTACTTTATATTCTGACAGACCTCTTAACATCTGGCTTCCTAAAAGCTCTGCTTGTTAGCTGCGTCTGTATCCCCTGCTGGGATACCATCCATCCTACAGCCTCTACGTGATTCTCAGTAAAAGACCGAAGATGCCAGCAACAGCCAACGCTAACAGGAGACAGCCTGGACTTCTGAACCTACGGGAGCACACTGAGAGTCCAGGACTTGCCAGGGGAGACGCCCTGCTGAACACCCGGGCTCCCGGGAGAAAACCTTGGACGAGAGCAGAGGACAGAGCCACAGACAGAGACAGAGAGGGGCAGGAGACAGAGCTGACGTCAGCCCTGGCCAGCAAGCAGAGCAAAAAGGGGGATTTTCTCTGAAACAGCTGAACATCATCATAGTCCTCTATGATTTCTCATTAATCGCTTCCAGACATAACCAAGATCTGTTAAATATGCTAAAAGAGGGTACAATATGATTTAAAAATAAGAGGAAAAATAGAAAATACAAAGAGATACACTGAGTGACCTAGATATTGAAGTATGCACAGAAAAAAAAAAAATGATTTTTGTTAGAGAATAAAATCTTTTTTAAAAAGATTTGAGTGCATGTTATAAAACTGAAACTACTAAAATTAAGAATGCAATATTGGGGCCAGTGCTGTGGTGTAGCAGGTAAAGCCACCACCTGCAGTGCTGGCATCCCATATGGGCACCAGTTCAAGACCCGGCTGCTCCACTTCTGATCCAGCTCTCTGCTGTGCCCTGGGATAGCAGTAGAAGATGGCCCAAGTCCTTTGGCCCCTGCACCCATGTGGGAGACCTGGAAGAAGCTCCTGGCTCCTGGCTTTAGATTGGTGCTACTCCGGCTGTTGCAGTCAGTTGGGGAGTGAACCAGTGGATGGAAGACCTCTCTCTCTCTCTCTGCCTCTCCTTCTCTCCCTGTGTAACTCTGACTTTCAAATAAATAAATAAAACTAAAAAAAAAAGAATGCAATATATGAGTTTAACTTCAGACTAGATAATACTGAAGAGAGGATTAAAGAGACAGAGAGAAGACAGGTCAACAGAAAACATTCTAACTGAAACCTCAGTAAGAAAAACTAGAAAAGGTATTAAAGTTACGTAAGAGCATGAAAAGGTCTAATTTATGTGAACTCAACCTGCAAGAGAGAAAGATACAGAAGCGGTGTCTCAAGAAACAACGTCAAGTTCTTTCTAAACTGCTAAAAAAGAATCAACCTATAAAACCAAGAAGTCTACAGAATTAATACAAAGAAAAATACTGAAAACCACAAAAAGGAAATCTTTAAAACAACCCAAGGTAAAAGACATTTCCTTTAAAAAAAAAGGGGGGGGGGAAAGTATTATCGCAGCAAACAGCCAACTTATCAACAGCAACGAGGAAAACAGAGGAAGAGCACCCGCTGGTGCTGGCGCACTGTATGAACTTAGCCGGCACGCCGAGCCTAAACCACGGGAATAACAAAAAAAGGACACGACCCGACAGCGTCTTCGGTCTAACAGAAACTGAGGGAGGTCACTGCCAGCAGATGTGTACTAAGGAAAGGGAGAAAATAATAAGAGTGTATGAAAGATTCATCTAAAAGAAGAGAAAATGAAGTCAAAGTTTAGTATAGCAAGCAGCAGATGTAAGGAGCCAGAGATTAATACACAAACACATTAAACATAAAAGACACAAAACTCCCTTAAAACACATTATCAGACGAGGCATTCTAAGTTCCGTTTTATCTGGCAACATAATGGACACCTTAGTCCAAGTCCGTCCTTAGTCCTGGGCTCAGACCGGGTCACGTGAGAACAACTCACTCAAGGAAATAAAACGTAACGTGTAACCAATCAGAATTCACTTACAGATCACCCAAAGTAAACAATGGAGCGAACAGAGGGAGGTTGTGCCCAGTCTCTGCTCCTCTCCGGGATTCTGCTAACGCTTACCTCACAAACGCCGGACCTGGGAGGTGTCACCGCCGTCTGACCAGAACGACACAGACTGAGTGAGGTGGCCAGGAAACGCATCTCTCCTCAGCTCGCTCCCGACCAACAAGGCCACCTCACTGGTAATTACCTAATATGTGCCTAATAATTACTTACCTGATGCTTATTGTAGCTAATATTTACGTCATCATTATTTACCTAGCAATAACTACCTAATCGCATATTGCTAAGTGGTTTGTGGAAACACAAAATTAAGAACAGAGTCCCAATCTTTCTAAAACATGCCCGTGGTAACTCCATGTTTAACTCTGCACCGGGGAACAGCGCTGTAAAACACTCCTGAACATGTGCGTCTCGGGTTCACCTCTGCAGGACGGGCACAGCCAAAGGGAGGCCAAGGCACAGGCGGGAGGCCCACTGGTGACGTCAACACTTTCCCCGACTTTCCCTCTGAACGGGTATTCCTCCCAGCTCTGCTCTGCACCTGGTAACTGATGCAAAGTCTGCGACGAGAACGTGACCTAGGGACTCAACAATGTCAGAACTAAAAATGTCCTACCAGGAATTCTAATCCTGTCAAAGAAAGGCACCAAGGGACTTCAAGGGTCGCGCAGAAAGCTGGCTTTCAGGAGCTTATTCTCTAAGTCGTAGAAGATTTAAAAGCCAAAATCTCGCGTCTCCACCTTTGAAGAAAAGTCTCACAACGACAGCCCCACCCGGGCCGCCTGCGTCACTCATGGTGACAGCACGGACGTGAGTGCACAGAGGCTGGGCGGCGACTGGGGAGCCACCCTCTCGGGCGGGGATCCCTCTCTTCTGACACCACGCAGGGCTCCCCTCCAGCCACACTCCTGGACTCTCCAGAGGCCAGAGGTTCACGCCTCCTGGCCCTCCTCCCTCCACGCTGCTCCTAACCAGTCACTCTCCTGTTGTCGCTCCCTGCTCTCCAAGCTGCCTACAGCTGTCCCTTGTGCCCTCACTTCTGTTCCGCAGCCTCCTAACCCCCAATCCACCATGCGCCTCACTCTAACTCAGGACAAGGGGGAGGTGTGGTGCGCGTTCCAATTCCTAGAAGACTTTCTCTTAAACCTACAGTTTCACACGTGCTTCCCAGGAAGGCAAGACCACAGGGTCACGTGACAAAGCACACTGGGTGGTTAGAGTTTGAGAAATTCCGAAATTCAGAAACCTTCCTAAGTCTGTCATCTTCCCACTTTCAAACTCATGAAAGCTAATCAACTCTTTTTGCCCCCAACATCTATCAATTACCCATAAAACACACACTTAGGGAATGCTATTCCTAACCACTGACTAAAATACGCTACGCTAAGTTGTTATACTAAATCTTGTAGCCAAAATAAATTTATACAGAACATAATTATTAAGTCGCTGGGTGAAAATTTACCTCACCTACAGTCATTCAGAAATTAAGACCATAATCACCAAGTGTGAGTTTGGAGCTGGGGGGTGGAAAGCAAGATTTTCCTTAGAGTCAAGTTTATCCCATGGAAGCGTCTTTTTACAGATGTTAAGATCTAAGACATTCTCTCTTCCCTTCTACAATGCTCACGTTTGATCATTTTTATAAGTAGGAAAAAAGAACGAGAGCTCGTGACTTACAAAACCCAACAAATACACAGGCAAACTCTACTGGACTTCTCTCAAGGGATGTTACACAGGCTTTCAAAATTTTGATGAAAAAGTCACAATTATCTACTGCGAAGACTTTAAAGAGTGCATTTTAAATCACACATGTTACCTGAAAGCTCCGTACAGTGGTCTGTACCAACAGACAAATGAGCAAGGAGTGAAAAGCAAGAACCACAGGATACTCAGTCCAAAATCAACTCCTCGCGTGGGGTCAACACAAAACCAGGCCAAGCAGCCGAAGATATTCAGAAACAGTGTCACAGCGTGGACTGTGGGATCACAAAAGAACAGAGAGAAATGCTTACATTCAGCGGGTGAATTCATTCAGCAAAACCATAAACAAGAAAACTTCTAAGAGGAACGGTGTCCTCCACATTTCCACTTAGCGTTTTTCAAAACACTGCTGTTTCTCATTTGGTTTGAAAACAAAGTATACACGGGAACCCAAGTCCTCATACATGCCCTGTCTGAAAAAAATTCTGTGGCCTCTCCTCTCCAGGGAGAACTCTGCACCCAAACCAGAGACGCAGCAGCTCAAGGGCTTCTCTCTGAGAAGGAAACACGCGCAGGTCTCGGATTCCTAGTCCCAAGGGAGCCTGCTAGGAGAAACAGCAGAAACACTAGGACCCCACGCACGTCACCCCTGTAGAGAGAACACATTCCTTTAAGGGTGTTGAATGTGCTCACACGCTGAATCCAAGTTAAAGTGATGCTAGAGGTAAATTATCAATGCAATAAAACACGCCAACCAAACACTGCCTGAACGAAAGTGAACAAATGGAACACTCATTGAGGGTGAATAAAAACCCCAACACACAGTAAGAACAGATGTTAGAATTGCTTCACAAACCAAGAAAATTCACCATGAAACAGGACAGAGCCACACCTGGGAGAGCTGGGAGCCTCTCTCCTCTGACCAACAGAGCCTCGGGGAGGGGTGAGCCCCAGAGGTGTGGGGAGGTGGGGGGGGGGGTGTGACAGCAATCACAGACCCTCGGGGAGGGGCGAGCCCCAGAGGAGGAAGGGGATACATGACAGCGATCACTGAGCGTAGGGGAGGGGCGAGCCCCAGAGGAGGGGGGGGGATACATGACAGCGATCACTGAGCCCACGTCGGAGAGGGACGAGCCCCAGAGGTGGGGGGGGGTGGGGGGAGTGTGACAGCAATCACAGACCCTCGGGGAGGGGCGAGCCTCAGAGGTGGGGGGGGAGGATGGGTGACAGCGATCGCTGAGCGTAGGGGAGGGACGAGCCCCAGAGCAGGGCAGGGGTGCGTGACAGCCATCACTGAGCGTAGGGGAGGGACGAGCCCCAGAGGGGGGGGGAGGATGGGTGACAGCGATCACTGAGCGTAGGGGAGGGGCGAGCCCCAGAGGTGGGGGGGGAGGATGGGTGACAGCGATCGCTGAGCGTAGGGGAGGGACGAGCCCCAGAGGTGGGGGGGGGTGCATGACAGCGATCACTGAGGTTGGGGAGGGACGAGCCCCAGAGGTGGGGGGGGGGGTGCATGACAGCGATCACTGAGGTTGGGGAGGGGCGAGCCCCAGAGGTGGGGGGGGGTGCGTGACAGCGATCGCTGAGCCCAGGTCCGGGACTTCCCGCTTCCCACTGGGGGGCTGCAGGGCTCGCGGGCCGCAGTCCCAGGGAGACTCTCACATCACTCCATGCCAGCAGGGAGCCCCAGGCTCTCTGATGCCCTGACTCACAACCCTGCCCCTCAAGGGAAGGCTGCACACAGATCTCCAAGACCATGAAGTGGCCCCTAAGGACTCAGCGGCGTCCAGCGGCCTAAAGAGTTCTAACTGCTGACCACGCTCTGACGTGAATCCCAGCCTCCAGGGCAGTGGTTCTGAAGGTTATCCACCGACTCATTAAAGGAAGAGAGAAATGTGCGTGTGGGATGGTGTGCTTCTCAAGTCTGTAGGAAAACGGAATTAAAATACCAGTGCATTTTTCACGCACATCTGGCAGATCCTGCACACATTTTACAGTGCACAAAATTCTTAAGATGAAAAAATATCAATTTATTTTATGTAATCTCTCTCTCAAAACTTTTTTCTGAATGTTTTCATTATAACCAACAAGCATGATCACTGAGCCCCCAGCTGTACCCGAGGGAAGACTAATATGACCAGAGCTCCTTCCTGACAGATGTCCACTCACGCAGAGGCAAGGCAGTGTGACACACATGACTGTGTGAGGCAGTGTGACACGCGTGACTGTGCATGGTGTGTGACACACGTGACTTGTGAGGCAGTGTGACACGTGTGACTATGTATTGTGTGTGACATACATGACTGTGTGAGGCAGTGTGACACATGTGACTGTGCATGGCATGTGACACGTGTGACTGTCAGGCAGTGTGACATGTGACTTCATGGCGTGTGACACGCATGACTGTGAGGCAGTGTGACATGTGACTGCATGGCGTGTGACACGTTTGACTGTGTGAGGCGGTATGACACACGTGACTGCATGGCGTGTGACACGTGTGACTGTGCATGGCGTGTGACATGTGTGACTGTGCATGGCGTGTGACATGTGTGACTGTGAGGCAGGGTGACGTGTGACTGCATGGCATGACATGTGTGACTGTATGAGGCAGTGTAACACGTGTGACTGTGAGGCAGTGTGACATGCGTGACTGTGAGGCAGTGTGACACGTGACTGAGGCAGTGTGACACACGTGACTGTGCGTGTCAGTGTGACACATGTGACTGTGCGTGCTGATTCCAGCCCAGCCTGAGTGAGCAGTGGCTCTGCGCTGACAGCCCCAGGGGAAGGCCCCTGTGTGTTCGTGGCCTGCACACCCAGACCTGGTGTTGGGAGCACAGCTCTGCACACACAGCGCGATGCACTGTGCGTTACAACACAGACAGCTGACAGCGCCGTGTCACCTCCTGCACCCAGTGGTCTCCAACGTAGCTGGCTTCTTTTTTCCCTTTAAGGTTTTCAGTGTTAGGATTTATTTATTCATTCATTTAAAAGGCAGAGAGACAGATCTTCTATAGGCTGGTTCACTCCCCAGACGCCCACAACAGCCAGGGCTGGGAGCCAAGAACCGACCCTGGTGTGCCATGGGCGTGACAGCATCCCACGTACCTGAGCACCACACCTGCCGCCCGGTGCTGGCGCTGGCAGGACTGGACTGGAGAGCAGGACTGGCAGTGATGTGGGTGTGGCCTCCCAGGAGCCGTGTTAACTGCTGGGCCACAACGCCCGCCCACTTTTCTTTGTCTTTCAATTCAAGAGTACATTCAAAAAGGTGGAGACTCATCCCATGGGGATATTTCAAACTGCTCCGCTTTGTTTATGGGATAAATTACTTGCTTTGGGCAAGGATCAGACCTTCATCATATTCCGCTTAAAGTTATGTGTTCATTTTGGTGCTGAGCAGGGGTTGTAACGAGGAAATACAGGCCTGGCTTCCAAAGTCAAGCTATCCAACCAGTCCTTCTCGTGGGACACTGTTGGGCAAGTTACACAAACTCTCTAAGCGCGGGCTTCCCCATCTATACCACCAAAGGACAGAGCTGGCTCGCAGGATGCGGGAAGTGGATGCAGTAATCCGCACTGCGGTACGCACAGGGTTAATCCTTAATACGTGTCAGGCTCTCCCCTAAGGGGCACAGCTGGAAGGCGGCCAGCAACGGGTGACGCTCCCTGAACCTGAGGCACCGACTGAGCTGGTGCTTAGCCCTCCTTCCTCCCTTCCACACACAAACCTAACTGGCACCCTGAGTCCTCTTTCACAGGGTTCACAGATCTGCCACCGGAACACCGGGGAGAACGTGCGTTATTTTTAAGGGGCCCAGAGGTGAATGTTTCTCTCTCTTCACAGATTTATTCACTTCCTTATTCATTATTTGAAAGGCAGAATGACAGAAAGAGAGGGAGAGAGGGAGGGAGGACTTCCAGCTTCAGGTTCACTCCCCAGACGGTCACAGCAGCCAGGGCTGGGCCAGGCCCAAGCCGGAAGCCAGGTCCTCTGCCTGGCTCCGGGTGGCGGGGACCCAGGCACCCTGGCGCCCTCTGCTGCCTTCTCAAGGGCATCAGCAGGAAGCTGGGTGGGGCCGGCAGTGTGGCGCCACCTGAGGCGCTGGCATCCCACGTGGGCACCGGTTCAAGTCCCTGCTGCTTCACTTCCGATCCAGCTCCGGCCACTGTGGCCATCTGGGAGTGAACCAGTGGATGGAAGATCTCTCTCTCTCCTTCTGTCTCTGTAGCTCTGCCTTTTAAATAAATAAAATAAATCTTTAAAAAAAAAGAAAAAGAAAGAAAGGAAAGAGTAGCCAGGACTAGAAAGGGCACTCCAACTGGGGACGCCAGCACTGTGGTGGCAGCGTAGCCTGCCGTGCCACCACACTGGCCCCAGAAGGGAAACGCATTTCCATGACAAAACAGAGCTACTTTCAAACAATCCTCCGTGGCAAAGTAATCTGTGCTTTAGCTAAAATTAACTACCCCATCCTATCTAGATTTACTAAATTCCTTGTGCAATTTTCTTCCAATAGTTTTCTTCACAAAAAAAATCTAAAATGCTGGGCCAACTGATACCATGTGAAAGATACACATATATAAATCTAAATGCACCTGTAACAGATTATTTAAAATGGGTTGCTGGCATGTGCCTCGCTTACTGGAGGAGAGAGACGGCATGCCACACCAGAGCCAAAGCTGAGCCAAGTCCAAGCACAGGTGAAGCACCCAATCCGAGAATCCCACATGTGTGGCAGAGACGCGGCTCCTGAGCCCAGCCTGCTACGCCCAGGGCACACACCAGCAGGCAGCTACAGCCGGGAGCAGAGCCAGGACCTGCATCACCACTCGGATACGGAAAGCAGGTGTCCCCATAACTGCTCAGCTGAAAGCTCACCCCACACCTTTGACCCCAAAAATATTGATTATTGAGGGTGGAGATTCAATAAAAGGTACTGGATCAAGAACCAAATCTTTAAAAAGTAGCTAAATGTAAGAGTTTCCAACAGTGCTATCCACAGGGAATCACCTCTCTCAGACCAAAGTAACTGCACCTAAGTGAGGCCTGGTCCTGCAGGCCGTGATGTGGCACAGCAGCCCAGAGGCTGTGGGACAGCTGCACCCCCCAGGACAGTGTCTGGCTCAAGTCCTGGCTCCCTCCTGATTCCAGCTCCCTGCCAATGCACAGCCTGGAAGACACACAGCGGTCACGAGTGGCTGGCTTCACACCACCCAGGTGGGAGCCCTGGCTTCAGCCTGGACCAGCCCTGGCCGTCGCAGGCACTTCAGCAGTGACCCACTGGACAGATCTCTGCGTGGCCTTCCTCTCCCAAATGAATAAAGTGACTTATTTCTAAACTAAAAAGAACACACCTCCAAGATTTTGACTGAAAGGCCCTCATCTATTTGTGGGGTATGGCAATGGGTCTCACCAATCACTGGAAGCACAAATGCACCCCACAAACCACCCATCAGCCCCTCCCTCACCGATGTGACCACACCCAGCCAGCTTGGGACCCTCTGCTGGAAAAACAAAACCAGGAGTGGGTGGCAGTCTGTGTGCAAACAGGCAGGCTGCGCAGGGCTGCCTACAGGCTGATGTTTCGTCTGCGTTCCAGCGCTGGGACTGCGCACCGCGACCCGAGCGGCGTCCCCTCTCTGTTCAGGAAAACGTTCTGCATCAGCGAGGTGCCGTCCATCACAGAAGTATGCGTGACCATGTGAAAATGAAGCAGCCTTGGCTCCAATCTATTAACAAATTATAGTTTTACAGTATTTCATGCTGCTTTTTAAAACAGCCACAATGCCTGCATTTAACAAGTTTTAAATACGCTTCCTCAACACGGAAATGGTGTGCGTGATTCTTTGGAAGCAAATGATGCTTAGATAGCATCTTTCAAGAAAAAAAGGATTACTAGAAAATTCTACCCATGTGACAAAGAAGCTGTCACCTCCTCAAGACAATGCCAGTTCTCGATACATAATTTTCCTCAGCCAAGGACTGTGTGTCCCATACAGGATCACGTTAGAGTATTTAGACAACGCGTTTCACCTCTAACAATCACAGTCATTACTCTGTCTGCAGAACAAGGTGACTGCCGCACCGTGCACCTTGGCGAGAGGAGGAGGAGCTGAGCGCGCGCGGGCCTGCTCTGTACTCACACATCCACAGGTAGTACATGAGCTTCACCGTCTTCTGGAACTCCACGGGGATGTCCACGGAGAAGTCCTGGTAGAAGCACGGCCCCACGGGAAAGCCGGCAGGCAGAGGCGGCCAATTATTTTTTCTGCCTGTAAATTAGAAGCAAAATGTTATTCACACCACAACAAATGCGTTCCATTTTTAGGTTTTTGTTTCATCATTTTAAAAAGGACACTGTATCTCTATACTCCCACCACTTTGAAAGCCAAGCTTTGTATTTATTTAAAAAAAAAAATCTTCTCCAAACATCATTGAAGGAACGACAGACGGTAAAATAATCGTCCAGGATGGGATCCCAGCATGTGCGGCAGGACCACTTCCGTGGAGGAGACACGAGCAGCGTGAAGGAAGCGCAGAGGCGGGTCTGCTCGGCCCACGGGCCTCACGGCCGGCGTCAGCGGCCTGGCGTCCTCACGCCTCGGAGGAGACCCTGCTGCAAGCCCTAGCCCACGCGGAGAGGAAGACCAGCTCCTGAGTCGCTCATATAGTCTGTCAACTCCAGGAAGAAACCAAGATTCAGTCAAAGCCCCAGAGTCAAATCTGGAATCAAAGTCTGGAAGAAAGCGATACGCACAAGACCCAGGCAAGAAAACCGTCAAACTTGGAGAAAACACAAAAACAAGCTACGAGAAGGAAGCTGAAGAATCCTAGCACCCTCGGAAACCTGGAGAAGAGCAACTCAAACTGTGAGGAGAGCGCCAAAGGTGGCTCCCCAAGGAAACCAGCCTGAGAGGACTGGGGAATTAAAAGTTACACACACAGCAAGTCAGAGCATGAAAACAGAGGGTAAAGACAGCACCCAAGGCCGTTCATTCCAGCTGTCTACCCCTCTACTTGTGACCCACACCGCACAGACCCCCGTGTGACCCAGCACGTCTCCCGCGCACCAGGGATCACAGCACAGCCTCCACACAGCCTGAGAGCAGGGAGGAGGAAGCCGGGACACGGGCAGCCGACGCCACTCACTCAACCTCTCCCAACCTCTCCCGGGGGACAGCGGCCGTGCCACCCTCGGGGGCCCTGCGGCAACAGCTGCTCTGAGGTGCAAACCCTGAAACTCACCAGCACACTGTGCCAGTGGTTAGCTCCCACCTGCGCTACCCCGCCCCAAAGCCGCTCTCGCGCAAGTACCTCGTGTTAGTCAGGGTCAGCACCCAGGGCGATTTCAGCTACAGGTGCCACCCAACTCTGATGCCAAGAAACCCTTCAGCTTCTCCCCTAGGGATTGTGTCTCTGACGCCGTAAGATCGCCCGGGGCAGGCAGCCCTGTGCGGCCTAGACCCACACATTCCCCGAGAGCTCCCTGGGTGCCCCTGCGCAGGACCCAGACAGGCCGACAGCGGCTGACTCCGCTTCCCAGGGTCCGTCCCCAGGGGCTGGGAGCCGACGCCTGCCGTCACAGCCTGAACAGACCTCCCAGCCGTGTGGCACACACAGCCCGTTCTCACGCGCACGGTACCTGTGGAGGCTCTGACGCTGGCCCGAGTCAATCAAGAGCGTCACACGGAGGACGCACTCCAGCACGCGTGTGATTTCACAAGCGCAGCCGGCAGCTGACACACCCCCCACACTCCCCAGGAGGGGAGCACTGCATGTCACCACCAGGGAGAAGCGCGGCGCCCACAGGGACCTGCCACCTGCACAGAGGAGCGCTCCACCCCCGGCCGAGTCACCTACAGCCGACACAGCGTCACCCCCAGCCGAGCCCCCTGCAGCTGACACAGCGTCACCCCCGGCCGAGCCCCCTGCAGCCGACACAGTGTCACCCACCAGCGAGCCCCCTGCAGCCAGCGTAGCGTCACCCACCAGCGAGCCCCCTGCAGCCAGCGCAGCGTCACCCCCGGCCGAGCCCCCTGCAGCCGACACAGTGTCACCCCCAGCTGAGCCCCCTGCAGCCGACACAGTGTCACCCACCAGCGAGCCCCCTGCAGCCAGCGCAGCGTCACCCCCGGCCGAGCCCCCTGCAGCCGGCGCAGTGTCACCCCCGGCCGAGCCCCCTGCAGCTGGCACAGCGTCACCCCCGGCTGAGCCCCTGCAGCCAACACAGTGTCACCCCCGGCCGAGCCCCCTGCAGCTGACACAGCGTCCCCCCACCCCGCCCTGGCGAGCCCCCTGCCGCGGGTGCAGCCCCCCAGCCGTCCGAGGGTACTACCGTGCTGACTGAGGTTCTGCATCTCCCGCTCCCGCCGGTCTAACTCCGCAGCTTTCCTTTCCAGCTCCTCTTGGCGCTTCAGCAGCTCGGCCTGGGCCAAGGCGTGCTCCTAATCAGACAGACAGCGCAGCCGGTGAGCAGGTCAGGGGTACAGGGCGTGGGACCGCCTCCCTGCTCTGTGCGAGCAAAGCCTTGCTCGACTGTCCTAAAATCCACAGGCGCTCTGCAGAGTGGGTTCAGAAAACACGGTGGGGGTCATCTGGTCTCCTGCGTGGGAAAAGCCCCCGTGGAAACACTGAGCCCATGGCGACAGACGCCACCGCTCTCCTTAGAGCATGGTCCGAGGCCGGCGTGGGGCGACCTCTGTGCCTCACTGAGAGCCAGGAAGGAGGGCAGCGGAGAGAGCTGAGGGCAATGGATGAAAAGAAAAAGGGGGAGTGAACTGGGCCTTACAAACTGGGTCAAACACAAGAGGGCTTTGTAACGTCGTCCAAAGCACAAACAGTGAAATAAAGACGCAGTCAAGAAATCCCAGTGTACACCTCCGCGTGCCCTCACCTGACACCAGTATCTGTTCACGGGCACTGTGCCTGGACGCACCCTCACCCCCTACTGTCCGTGGCTCAGCCATGGACTCACTCCCAGCAACATCGGTTACTGTGTTAGCCTGTCACTGTTAGAGTACTGCGCCAGTACCATGCACTGGGAACTGCACCCCAAGATGATAAATGAATTCAATCATTACAACAAAAAGCACACGTTATAAACTGACCAAGAGGAGCAGGTACCGACAGTCAGAAAGCTAAGACAGATCCAAAAGTGAGCTGAGAAATGAGAACACAGCACACGGTGACTGCACGGGACTGACCTTGGCGATCTGCGTGTAAGCGGGGTGCTCTTCGGTGGGCTTCATGATCGCGGGCTGCGTGTTGGGTGCACTGTGCATTTTCACACTGCCTGGCGGAGGCTAGAAAGAGGAAGGACAAATTCCATTACAGAAGGGGCCAACTCAGCCTCTCACAGAAGACCCAGTGACCAAAAGAAAAAAGCAAACTCCACCATCTGCCCGTCTTCCTCTCCTGCCCGCCCATGGTCAAGTGTGCAGAGAGCTGCTTCAGGCTCACTCACTCCGCATCTTGGCCGTCTGGCGGCCTCACCACACACGTCTCCAGGATATCACATTTTAAAAAAATCTTTGGGGCCGGCGCTGTGGTGTAGTGGGTAAAGCCGCCACCTGCAGTGCCGACATTCCACAGGGCCACCAGTTCGAGTCCCGGCTGCTCTACTTCTAATCCAGCTCTCTGCTGTGGTCTGGGAAAGCAGTGGAAGATGGCCCAAGTCCTTGGGCTCCTGCACCTGTGTGGGAGACCAGGAAGAAGCTCCTGGCTTCAGATCGGCACACCTCTGGCCACTGCAGCCATCTGGGGAGTGAACAAGCAGATGGAAGACTTTCTCTCTCTCTCTTCAACTCTGCCTTTCAAATAAATAAGTAAATCTTTAAGAAAAAGCGTTAAAGTATTTCTCTATGGTACATTACGGACAGCACCGAGGTTTATTGCTGACTCCAGCCCGTGGCTTCCTGAGAGGCACAGAGCAGACTCCTGGTCAAAGCCACTCACGCAATGTGGAAAGAGAAGAGGGCAGGCTTGGGAAGACAGAAAATAAGCTACACAACGTCCGCTCTGCCACCAACGACCTGCAATGTTTGAGTGCAGCTGCAGGACCAAAAGACAGGCACGAGTCTACAAAGTCTGTCCGTGAAGGACAAGTTAAATTACTGTGCATGCCTACAATGCCGCCACCAGCAGAGAGCTGGTGCTTTACAAGAGGGAGGGAGGAAACAAGAACCTGCAAAGGGAAGTTCAAGGAACACAGAGTTAAAAAACTGCAAGCAACTAGCTACGTAGCACGATTTTACCCTGCACAGCTAACGGCAGCCCAGAAAGCAGAAGGCAGTCACCACCAAGACTCCCAGTACAGCTCATTCTCAAACCTGCATGCAGAAGTAAGGACTAAGAATGGGCCACACAGTTTTGAAAAAGAAAAAAAAAAAAAGTTAGATTGCGAGACCAGTGATATCAAAAGTTACTATTAGGCTACAGTAACTAAGAATGTAGTATAGGGGCCAGCACTGTGGTGCAGCGGGTTAAAGCCCTGGCCTGAAGCGTCGGCATCCCATATGGGTGCCAGTTCAAGTCCTGGATGTGCCTCTTCCGATCCAGCTCTCTGCTGTGACCTGGGACAGCAACAGAAGACGACCCAAGTCCTTGGACCCCTACACCCGCATGAGACCCCGAAGAAGCTCTTGGCTCCTGGCTTCTGATCGACGCAGCTCCGGCCGTTGCGGCCATCTGGGCAGTGAACCAGCGAATAGAAGACCTCTCTCTGTCTCTAACTCTCTCTATAACTGTCTTTCAGGAAGGATGACCAGCAAACAGCGCTGGGACACAGAAACAACCTGCTAGCAACAGTAAACTTCGAGCAGACGAGAAGTCAAGGCAAACGATGGAAGTGGGGACCTGAGAACCCTGTGAACTGCGCAGACTGCACCTGGGGACCACCTGCTGCTGCCCTGTGGGGCAAAGCCACAGCCATGGTCACCAGGATGTGGGGACGGAAGCCCTCACCAGAGGGCGCTACGCTTCACCGCACAGAAACCCGGAGCTCTGACACAGGCGTTTCACAATCAAGCCTGAAGCGCAGGGTGTAGAGACAGCAATACACGCTACAGGCAGTAACTTCACACACAAGTCAGAGACAGACCGATGGGCTAATCGCGAAAGTGAGCATGAAACCCCTAACTGGCAGCCGCAAGTAAACAATTCCTATCTCATTAGCAACCAAAGAAACAAATTTTACTTAGACATTTATAAAACAATTATTACCACAGGACTACACATTTTGAAAAAGATGTAGTAAAATAAGCATTAATATAACAATCCTATGACAGAATTTGTCACATATATCGAGAGCCACAGAAATATTCATACTCCATGTCATGTGTAGCTGGTCTTTAAAAATATTTTTAAGGAAATAATTCAAGATATTCACAAATGTGTACAACAATGTTCACTGCTGCCTTATTTATGAAAGTAAAAAGGCAGAAATCCCCCCAAACATCCAACGGGAAAATGGTGCAAAAATCATGATTCACCAATGAGAATACATTACACAACTATTAAAGGTTCTGAAAAAATATTTACTGAAATGAGGAAATTTGGGCAAATTATAATAAAAGTAAGTTATAAAAGAGGCTGAATATATACTATAATCCTAACTTCATTTTAAGATATAATAAAAATATATCAAAATACTTAATACTAGTAAGATTAAAAGCATGTTATATTTTTATATCTACTATAATTTTTTTAAAAGATTTATTTATTTGCAAGTCAGAGTTACACAGAGAGAGGAGAGGCAGAGAGAGAAAGAGAGGTCTTCCATCCGCTGGTTCACTCCCCAATTGGCCGCAACAGCTGGAGCTGCGCCAATCCGAAGCCAGGAGCCAGGAGCTTCTTCCTGGTCTCCCACGCGGGTGCAGGGGCCCAAGCACTTGGGCCATCCTCCACTGCCCTCCTGGGCCACAGCAGAGAGCTGGATAGGAAGTGGAGCAGCCAGGTCTCAAACAGGCACCCATATGGGATGCCGGCACTTCAGGCCAGGGCATTAACCCACTGTGTCACAGCGCCGGCCCCTACCATAATCTTTTAAAATCACCAAAAGAATCACAAGTCCTGTGTACTCCCAACATTGCAGATAACAGGCAGAGAAGCTACAGTCGGTCAGTCCTGTTCTCCAGTTATAAACACGTGGTCCCAAGCTTTGTTGGTTTAGTAGGTGACAACAATGTGAGGATGATGGAGAAACAAGCCTGGCAGAGTGGGCTCGGCAGCAGAGCTCAGGAAAGACCCGAAGCAATGACTCAGCCGCTCCGCCAGTTCAAACTTCACTGAAGGCTTCGCTGTTTGAATAACAAAGTCTGAGAACAGCAACTCCTGGGTGTGGAGGAAGGTGCAGTCAGACCCATCTGTCTGATACGCTGAACTCCTGGGTGCTTGAGGGATGACAAGAAACGCTGGAGGGCTGGCGCCGCGGCTCACTAGGCTAATCCTCCACGTAGCGGTGCCGGCACACTGGGTTCTAGTCCCAGTCGGGGTGCCGGATTCTGTCCTGGTTGCCCCTCTTCCAGTCCAGCTCTCTGCTGTGGCCAGGGAGTGCAGTGGAGGATGGCCCAAGTGCTTGGGCCCTGCACCCCATGGGAGACCAGGAGAAGCACCTGGCTCCTGGCTCCTGCCATCGGATCAGCGCGGTGCGCCAGCCGCGGCGGCCATTGGAGGGTGAACCAACGGGCAAAAGGAAGACCTTTCTCTCTGTCTCTCTCTCTCACTGTCCACTCTGCCTGTCAAAAAATAAAAATTAAAAAAAAAAAGAAACACTGGAGAAGCACAAATCTCCGGAAACATTAATATTAATCTAACAGCAGCTATCCTCATCACTTCTCATTCACAATGTTAGTGCTTCTCTCTGGTATTTCCTTGGCCATAACGCACTCGATCAGACACCGCGAGCCACGGACACCTCCGGAAGATGGCCTCTTGCCCTAATCATCAAAGACCAATTCTGATGACAGTCCCAAACTCTTCCCAACTTTTCACTTCCGCACAAATGGACAAACACACAAACCACACTCAAATAAGCCACTCGGGACTTCCTTTTCTGGCAACACAGCAGAACACACGTATCTAGAGACCCTAGAACATGATACCTAAAAACACAGGATCAAATTTCTTTTCAGGAATACGGTACTGGAGCTGGCGCTGTGGCAGGCTGCCGCCACAACCACCAACTTGCAGATCTGTGCCCAGAATTCACCTGACCCAAACTCAAATTCTCGGTACAAGGGAGCCCTGGCTGGGACCAACCTCAGACACCTGGCAAAGGGATACAGTTTAAAATCAGGCTTCTAAGAATTTACAGACAGAGGTGCAAGTAACTGGCTTGTGGTTCAGACGCACAAAGAAATAAGGCAACATGAGCAAACCAAACTACCAAATAAGACCTGAATTCGTCAGAATTATCAGGTATAAAACAGGTATATTTAATAAACAAATGAAAGAGTGTGTGCAGGGTGGTGACAAGCAGGTTAAGCCACACCTGCAGTGCCGGCATCCCGTATGGGCACCAGTTTGAGTCCCAGCTGCTCCACTCCAAATCCAGCTCCCCACTAATGGGCCTGGGAGTGCAGTGGAGGACGGCCCGAGCTCCTGGGCCTTGCACATGCACGGGAGACCCAGAAGAAGCTCCAGGCTCCTGGCTTCAGCCTAGCACAGCCCTGGATGTTGCAGCCTTTTGGGGAGTGAATCAATCAATCAATCTCTCTCTCTCTCTCTCTCTCTCTCTCTCTCTCTCTCTCTCTCTCTCTCCTTCCTTCTTTCTGAGTAACTCTGCCTTCAAATAAATAAATAAATCTTTTAAAAATAAAGAAATAAAAGAGTGCTACAAAAGTCTGAGTATCAGGAGAGTGTCAGAACTGACCAATTCCTTAAAATGTGTAACTGGAACTTCTAGAAAGAATAACTAATAACTGAAACCACAAACCTGACAGACAGGCTGAAGAGGAAGCAACAAGGAGATGAGGACCTACTTAGGGAAACAGAAGTGGGTCTAAAGAAAATTACCCAGAATGCAGCACAGAGAGACCAAAAGATGGGACAATACAACACATTACGAAAATGATGATATTACGAGGGAGAACTGGGAACAAGGAGAATGAGGGCGAGCCCGTGCTCACACTGGTGTGAACCCCAACTCTCAGACGCCGACCTCTGAACCCAGGGCGGGCACCGGTGCGGCACCCACTGTGCTCAGAAGTCCCTGCCTCTCTCAGCCATGCACATGCTGACGCCACACCTGAACCAGAGACGGCACCAGCGCGCCCACCGGGATGAGAGCCACTGCAGCCTGCCCAGCCTGCACCCTCAGGCCCAGGTACAGGTCAAAGTTTCCAATACCAAAGTCACTCGGCAGAGTCCTCGGGCAGAGACTGCCACTAGCAGACGCACAGCAGTCAAGGCTTGGACACAGAGACGTGAAGCACGGAAGCAACACAAGTTCCCAACCGCGGATGACAAAGAGACAGAACCGGAATTTCCTGGAAAGGAACTCAAGATGATAATCTTAGGAAAACGCAGCTGCTCACCAGCATCCCACATCAGCACCAGCTCATGTCCCGGCTGCTCCACTTCCCATCCAGCGCTCTGCTGTGGCCTGGGAAAGCAGGGGAAGATGGCCCGAGTCCTTGGGCCCCGGCACCCGCGTGGGAGACCTGGCCCCTGGCTTCAGATCGACCCAGCTCTGGCTGTTGCATTTATTTGGGGAGTGAACCAGCAGACAGAAGACTTGTCTCTATCTCTCTCTCTCTCTCTAACTGTCCTTCTCAAATAAATAAAAATCTTAAAAAAGTGAAAGAGACTTTAAAAAGCAGCAAGAGCATCGCATCACACATCAGCAGCCCCCACACAGTCAGCAGATTTCTCAGCAGGAGCCAGGCAGGTGCAGGAGAGAACACTGACGCGTTCTAAATGCAGCAAGTGAAAAACGGCTACCCACAAACACTACATCCAGCAAAGATCTCCAAAAACGACGAGAGGGGACGAGGTTGTGGCATAGCAGGTGACGTTCCCACCTACAACACCCAACCCCGTACGGGCACGCTTGTGTCCCCGCCGCTCCACTTCCGACCCAGCTCCCTGCTAACGGCCCGTGAAAAGCAGAAACAGATGGCTCGGGTATCTGGTCGCCTGCCACCCATGTGGGACACAGAAATGCCTTGGAGGGTGCTGAGGCCGAAGCAAGGGGGAAGTCAACACACAGTCCAACCTGTAGTTCTTCAAAATCGAGATGGCAGTGGGCCCATCACACGTGTTGCTAGTATGAAGGTTAGAAGTCAAAACCGATCAAAAGCAACTAAAGCTACAGTTAGGTTGTTTAGGAATTCACAATACAGAAACAGGTAAACTGCGACGTCAAAGTAAACTGTGGGGTGATGGTCTAAGTCTAGGGCTTATTTAATATAATAGAAGTTAGGGCTGGCGCCGTGGCTCACTTGGTTAATTCTCCGCCTGCAGCGCCGGAATCCCATATGGGCGCCGGATTCTGTCCCGGTCGCTCCTCTTCCAGGCCAGCTCTCTGCTGTGGCCCAGGAGGGCAGTGGAGGACGGCCCAAGTGCTTGGGCTCCTCCACCCGCATGGGAGACCGGGAAGAAGCACCTGGCTCCTGGCTTCGGATCGGCACAGTGCCAGCCGTAGCGGCCATTTGGGAAGTGAACCAACGGAAGGAAGACCTTTCTCTGTGTGTGTGTCTGTCTGTCTCTCTCTCTCTGTCTGTAACTCTACCTGTCAAAATAAAAAAAATTTAAAAAAATAAAAAATATAATACAAGTTAAGCTATTATCGGCTAAAACTGATTACGGTTTTTGTTTGCTTTCATTAACTTTATTTGCTTTGTGAAGGGGGAGAGAGAGATTGATCTTTTATTAAGATGTATTTCATTTATTTGAAAGGCAGAGGAAGAAACAGAGAGACACAGAGACATAGAGAAACTTCTTCCACCCGCTGGTTTGCTCCCCAAGTGGCCCCAAGGCCAGGGCTAGGCCAGGCGGAAGCCAGCAGCCAGGACTGTCATTTAACTCTCACAGGTGCAGGGGCCCAAGGACCTGAGCCATCCTCCACTGCTCTCCCAGGCCACAGCAGGGACTGGACCAGTGCCTGGACAGGACGTCAGCACTGCAGGCAGGGGCTCCACCTGCTACACCACCGTGCAGGCCCCAAGTTCAGTCTCCAGTCTGCCGATTCACTCCTGCAATGGCTGCAGCAGACACAGCTGTGCCAGGGCTCAGCTACGGAGACGCCACAGTTGCTGGCAGCGGCTGTGCTCGCTACACCACAAAGCTGGGCCTGCTAAATGATGTTTTATGTAAGCTTCATGGTAACCAGAAAACCAAAACCTTTAGCAGCCATACAGATGAAAAAGAGAATTAAGGCTTAGTACTTTAAAATAAATCTAAAAATCCCAGAAGTAGACAACAAGAGAGGAAGACAGGAACAAAGGACCCACAAAGCAACCAGAAAACAAACAGAACGGCAGCAGTGAGTGCTCAACACGCAGCGGTGGCTGTTCACAGTAACTGCGGGGCTGAGCTTCCTCCTGCAGTGCCGGCTTCCCATACGGATGCCAATTCGAGTCCCAGCTACTCCCCTTCTGATCCAGCTCCCTGCTATGGCCTGGGATAGCAGTAGAGGATGACCCCTGTGCCGTGTGTCTACTGCAGGTCCTCAGCCCTGTGCTGTGTGACTACTGCAGGTCCTCACCCCTGTGCTGTGTGTCTACGGCAGGTCCTCACCCCTGTGCTGTGTGTCTACTGCAGTCCTCACCCCTGTGCTGTGTGTCTACTGCAGTCCTCACCCCTGTGCTGTGTGTCTACTACAGGTCCTCACCCCTGTGCTGTGTGTCTACTACAGGTCCTCACCCCTGTGCTGTGTGTCTACTGCAGGTCCTCACCCCTGTGCTGTGTGACTACTGCAGGTCCTCACCCCTGTGCTGTGTGTCTACTGCAGGTCCTCACCCCTGTGCTGTGTGTCTACTACAGGGTCCTCACCCCTGTGCTGTGTGTCTACTGCAGGGCCTCACCCCTGTGCTGTGTGTCTACGGCAGGTCCTCAGCCCTGTGCCGTGTGTCTACTGCAGGGTCCTCACCCCTGGGCTGTGTGTCTACTGCAGGGTCCTCACCCCTGGGCTGTGTGTCTACTGCAGGTCCTCACCCCTGTGCTGTGTGTCTACGGCAGGTCCTCACCCCTGTGCTGTGTGTCTACTACAGGTCCTCACCCCTGTGCTGTGTATCTACTGCAGGTCCTCACCCCTGTGCTGTGTGACTACTGCAGGTCCTCACCCCTGTGCTGTGTATCTACTGCAGGTCCTCACCCCTGGGCTGTGTGACTACTGCAGGTCCTCACCTCTGTGCTGTGTGTCTCCTGCAGGTCCTCACCCCTGCGCTGTGTGTCTCCTGCAGGTCCTCACCCCTGTGCTGTGTGACTACTGCAGGTCCTCACCCCTGTGCTGTGTGTCTACTACAGGGTCCTCACCCCTGTGCTGTGTGTCTCCTGCAGGTCCTCACCCCTGTGCTGTGTGTCTACGGCAGGTCCTCACCCCTGTGCTGTGTGTCCACTGCAGGTCCTCACCCCTGTGCTGTGTGTCTACGGCAGGTCCTCACCCCTGTGCTGTGTGTCCACTGCAGGTCCTCACCCCTGGGCTGTGTGTCTCCTGCAGGTCCTCACCCCTGGGCTGTGTGACTATTGCAGGTCCTCACCCCTGTGCTGTGTGTCTCCTGCAGGTCCTCACCCCTGTGCTGTGTGTCTACGGCAGGTCCTCACCCCTGTGCTGTGTGTCTACGGCAGGTCCTCACCCCTGTGCTGTGTGTCTCCTGCAGGTCCTCACCCCTGTGCTGTGTGTCTCCTGCAGGTCCTCACCCCTGTGCTGTGTGTCTACTGCAGGTCCTCACCCCTGGGCTGTGTGTCTACTGCAGGTCCTCAGCCCTGTGCTGTGTGTCTACTGCAGGTCCTCACCCCTGCGCTGTGTGTCTACTGCAGGTCCTCACCCCTGCGCTGTGTGTCTACTGCAGGTCCTCACCCCTGTGCTGTGTGTCTACTGCAGGTCCTCAGCCCTGTGCTGTGTGTCTACTGCAGGTCCTCACCCCTGTGCTGTGTGTCTACGGCAGGTCCTCACCCCTGTGCTGTGTGTCTACGGCAGGTCCTCACCCCTGCGCTGTGTGTCTACTGCAGGTCCTCACCCCTGTGCTGTGTGTCTACTGCAGGGGTCCTCTAACCTGTGCTGCACCTGGTCTCCTGATCCAGTGAAATCAACACAACCTGTTATCATTTCAGCCTCTGAGTTTGTGCTAATTTGCTGCACAGTAACAGCACATCCGTATGGCCAGTGTGAGGGGTCCTCCCTGGGCTTCTGCAGTGTGAGACCGGCTCGGGAAGCCACGTACTCCTGGCTCTCACACCTTCTCTCTGGACCCCAGTCAACCAGAGGAGGCCCCAGAGAGGGGTCTCAGCAGGACTGGGGATGCACGTGCAGAGACTTGGGCTGAAGTCAGAAGACAGGCGGGAGGCACTGCACTGGGACGCTCCACGCTCTGCTCAGCTCCTCCAAAGCATAAGCTGCTGGGGCTGGCACCGCGGCCCAGGGGATTAAGCACGACCAGCAACACTGACCTCCCACACGAGCACTGCTTGGAGATCCACTGCAGATCCAGCTCCCTGCTAAGGCACCTGGGAGAAGAGTGGAAGGGGCTCCAGTGCCTGTGCCCTGCCGCTCATGTGAGAGGCCCAGATGGAGCTCCAGCTCCCAGCTTCGGCCCGGCCCCATCTCCGTCTTTTCGATCACTGGGGCAGTAAGCAGCAGAAGGAAGACCTCAATCTCTCCATCTCTCTCACTGTCATTTTGCCTTTCAATAAATAAATAAATCTTCAAAAACAAAGAAAACGCTCTTAAAAAATAGTCTATAGGAGCCAGTGCTATGGTGTAGCACGTAAAGCCACCGCCTGCAATGCTGGCATCTGATACGGGCATCAAACCACAGTTCCACATGCACACTACAAAGCAGGAAATGCACAACCATGTATTAAAGTTATTCATTTTCATTTTATTTGAACGGCAGAGAAGGGTCTTGCATCTGCTAGTTCACTCCCCAAACGTGTGCACCTGCCAGCACCAGGCCAGAACTTCAGGCCAGGTCTCCTGCGAGGGGCAGGCCTCCAGCACTGAAGTCATCGGCTGCTGTCTCCCAAGGTGTGCGTCAGCAGGAAGCTGGATTAGCAGTGAGCCGGACCCCATCAGGCACTCCTATGTGGGATGCAGTGGCCCACGCGGCACCTTAACCACCGGGCCAAATGCCTGCCCCACACCACAGTCACTTTCTTTTATTTTTTAAAGGTTTATTTATTTTACTTGAAAGTCAGAGTTACATAGAGAAGGAGAGACGGAGGGAGGGAGAGAGAGAGGGGGAGAGACAGAGACAGAGAGAGAGAGAGAGATTGAGAGTCCTCCATCTGCTGGTTCACCCCCCAATTGGCCGCAATGGCCAAAGCTGCACTGATCCGAAGCCAGGAGCCAGGAGCCACCTCTGGGTCCCCCACCGGGTGCAGGAGCCCAAGGACTTGAGCCATCCTCTACTGCTTTCCCAGGACATAGCAGAGAGCTGGATCAGAAGTGGAGCAGCCAGGACTCTAAGTGGTGCCCATATGGGATGCCGGCACTGCAGGTGGCAGCTTTACGCGCCACGCCATGGCACCAGCACCCCCACACTCACTTTCAAGACAGGTGAAGGACCTAATAGATGTGCTTTAGGAAAAACAACCCCAGAAACAGTTCTAGAAAAATGGTTTGAAGAATAGACACACTGGAGTCAAGTAACTACAGAGACCACTGTGTTGTTTCTCATGAGGGCCCGAATCAGGACAGCTTAGCAGGAAAGAAAACGAGACAGTAACATCCCTTGGACGTACGAGTTACAGGATATGGCAACGAAAAGAAGCTCTCGAGGCAAAGAGGACTTGGGATCTGTAACCCCCGAGGAAGGCAGAGGCCACAGCACCGTTCCATGGCACTGGAAGCAAAGATCTGACCCAGAGTGACCGCTTGGAGCTCTGAGAGGACAAAACCCTGAGAAGCTCAGAAAGAGGAAAAAGACAGGCACTAACTTTCACAGCATTGAAGGTGGGTAACTACTACGCACGATTATATCCAGCCAGTTCCAGGAGCTAAAAAGACTTTCATTTTGAAAAAGCAAAGTGTAATTAGAAATTATTTAATCAGGGGCCAGTGTTGTGGCACAGCCGGTTAAGCCACCAGCCGTGACATCAGCATCCCACATGAGCACCAGCTCACGCATCTGGGAAAGCAGCGGCAGATGGCCCAAGTGCGTGGGCGCTCCCACCCACACGGGAGACACAGATACAGCTCCTGGTCCAGCCCTGGCTGTTCCAGCCATTTGGGGAACGAACCAGCAGACAAAATATCTATGTGTGTGTGTGTGTGTGTCTGTCTCACTCCAGCTCTGTAACACTGCCTTTAAAATAAATAAATAAATAAATCTTTTTTTAAAAAAGATTGTTCACTCACCATTTTCCTCCCTCCATTTTCCTCTGTCGTAGCACATTAAGGGAAGTGCAGATAATGACACAGATATGAAAAAGGTTGCCTGAAGTTAACAACCACTCAGTGGTAAAGTGCACGTGAAGACCTGGAACTTCTTGGGGTGCGTGTCTGCCTAGCAGTCAACACGCCATGTCCCACACAGCAGTGTGCACTGGACACCCAGCTCCGGCCTCCGGCCTCCTGTCGACGCAGACCCTGGGAGGCAGCAGTGCGACTGGGTTCCAACCACGCACAGGGGAACGAGGGGAGGTCCTGGTTCCCAGCTGCAGCCTGCAGCCCCACTGCAGACACGTTGGGGAGAAAACCAGCGCTTTAAACAAAGACGGACCAGTTTTAGAAATAAACAAAATGCAGAGCTTCTGACGCCCAGCCTGCCTTGCATCCTGAGCTGTTACTGGCCGTTCTGCCCGAGAGTCCGAGATGACCACTGGGGCACGTCCCTTCCCACGCTGGGACGGCTCTTCCTGTTCTACGGGGGAGCCAGGAAACCAGCCCTGAGGGAGAGAAAGCTGACAGCAAGCTGGCCAGCAAACGGGCCTGCAGCACCACGCCACACCACGCCACGCCAGGCTGTCCCTGTCCCCCCGTCCTCACCAGAGCCATGCGTGCCACCACAGGGGCAGAACCCAGCGAGAATCGGGCAGCAAAAAGAACTGCAGCTGTAACGCACAAGGGAGCCCACCACCAAGTACACTCAACCCCAGGGACCAGACCCCACACCCTAATCCACACGTCCACTGTCTAGGGCAGGCCAGGGAGCCCACCACCAAGTACACTCAACCCCGGGGACCAGACCCCGCTCCCCTAATCCACACGTCCACTGCCGAGGGCAGGCCAGGGAGCCCACCACCAAGTACACTCAACCCCAGGGACCAGACCCCGCTCCCCTAATCCACACGTCCACTGTCGAGGGGAGGCCAGGGAGCCCACCACCAAGTGCGGCGTAACTTCAGGAGGAAAACACACTTTCTAATTCAAACCACAAGATGACTTCACAGCTCACAGCTTCCCCCCTCTCGTGCAGCGCGTTCAGTCCCACTGGCCACATCTCCAGTGCTCCGCAGCCTTCTGTGGCAATGCCCCAAGACGGCCTCACGGCCCCCGTCAGGGGTGGGGACAGCCAGCCCGCCGGCCAGGGGAGGCCTGTGAAATTGGCTGTCTGGCCCTGCCCGGGCAACCTCAGGCGGAACTCAAAATTCTGTAAATTTATAGCAGGCTGATTTTCAAGCTGATGACCTTCTATGGCCTGTGAATGATGCTAAAACACCCAAAGGCCCTCAGCAGCCCGGCCACCCCTGAGCCAGCGGCTGGTGCATCTCGCTCTCCCTCTGCCTTCCAGACAAAGTGAAGGAACAAGTTGGAGGAGGAGGAGGGCAGGCGAGGAGCACTCAACCCCAGCAAGGTCACACTCGCAGCCCGCTGCGGGAGCTCCCTTCTGACTGCTGAGCTCAGCAGTCCAGTGTGCAGCAATCCAGAAGCTTCGTCTTCAAAACATTCTTCAAGATGACTATGAACACCAGCAATCAACTAAAACAGCCTTTGGACCAAGGTCTAGCACATCACTGCAATCGATGATCCACGCACCGCTCCTGTGTCTGGCAAAGAGTCACAGCCACACACAAACAGACAAACTTCTGAGACTGGACCACACAGGAAACAAAGGAATGTTTAATTACTGTTTGACTTGTGTTTTCCATCATGCAGTGGAAAAAGTACTTTTTTATTGTTCTCTCACAACATTGATCCTCCTGGTTCTGATACTGCACTAATACTCAGCAGATCTCAAGGAACTCATTAAGGGTAAACTGGCTTCTCACTGTGCCGCGCTCCCCACTCAAAAATCTTTCTGGGACTGTGAGGTCTCACAATTCAGGACCATAATTTACATTTATATGTCCTGGATATATCTTCTTTGTGACTGTGTAATTTTTTAAAATCCCCACCAGGTGAGAAATTTTCCAAGATCAGAACTACACCTTCCATCTCCCGGGCACCTGTCCCTGAAGGCAGCACCGGGAAAATGGAGCAGGCAAAGGGTTTGCAGCAAACAGCTGAGTCAGCACCAGGCTGCAGATCCTGCACAACCTGACTCCTAGAGTCTTCTTCCAGCTAAAAAAACGCAAATTAAAAACACCTACGTTTCAGTATTAGGAGAATTCAACAGAGCAAAGCAGACGGCGCAACGCAGACAACTAGACCAACACTACTGTCGTCAAGAGTGATCTAAAGCAACAACTGCACTGGTACTGCAGGAGGCAGCTTTACCCTATGCTACTGCACTGGCCCCTTAAATATTTATTTATTTATTCATTTATTTGAAAGTCAGAGTTACACCGAGAGAGGGAGAGACAGTGAGATCTTTCATCCACAGGTTCACTCCCCAGATGGCTCCAATGGCCAGGGTTGGGTGACGCCCACGCCAAGGGCCAGGAGCTTCATCCAGGTCTCCCACGTGGGCAGAAGGGCATCAAACATCTGGGTCATCTTCCACTGCTTTTCCCAGGCCATTAGCAGAGAGATGGCTGAGAAATGAGCAGCTGGGAAAGCAATCAGAGCCCACACGGGGTGCCAGCATCGCAGACAGAGCTCTGCCCGCTGTGTAACAATGCCAGCCCCGTTACGGAGCACCGCACGGATATGCAAACCCAAGCATCCCAGCGAGCAACTCCAGTGTCTTTCAGCGACTGACATTTCAAGAGCCAACCTCTGAAACTGCTAACTGTGCCAATGATCCAGATACAGACCACATCATGTAACGAAAAATCTGGGGAACAAGCCTCAACAGAATCCACCTCAGTGGCCCTAAAGTTCTGCTCAAAATAAAAGCTTTGAAGGGGGCTTTGAGGGGGAAGAAGCTGCCCGTAAGACACGAGGCCCAAGCTCCCCGGGAGTTTCCGGGGCAGTGAATCTCATTCTCCGCACACCCCCACATTTCACAAGTCAGACCATGTTCTGAGGGCAAGGATACACTCTCCAGAACCAGGCCAGGTTCTAGAGGTTCCCCAGAACCAGGTCAGGTTCTAGAGGTTCCCCAGAACCAGGCCAGGTTCTAGAAAGTTCTCCAGAACCAGGCCAGGTTCTAGAGGTTCCCCAGAACCAGGCCAGGTTCTAGAAAGTTCTCCAGAACCAGGCCAGGTTCTAGAGGTTCTCCAGAACCAGGTCAGGTTCTAGAAAGTTCTCCAGAACCAGGCCAGGTTCTAGATGTTCCCCAGAACCAGGCCAGGTTCTAGATGTTCCCCAGAACCAGGTCAGGTTCTAGAAAGTTCTCCAGAACCAGGTCAGGTTCTAGAGGTTCTCCAGAACCAGGTCAGGTTCTAGATGTTCTCCAGAACCAGGTCAGGCTCTAGATGTTCTCCAGAACCAGGTCAGGTTCTAGAGGTTCCACAGAACCAGGTCAGGCTCTAGAAAGTTCTCCAGAACCAGGTCAGGTTCTAGATGTTCTCCAGAACCAGGTCAGGCTCTAGATGTTCTCCAGAACCAGGTCAGGTTCTAGAGGTTCTCCAGAACCAGGTCAGGCTCTAGATGTTCTCCAGAACCAGGTCAGGTTCTAGAGGTTCCACAGAACCAGGTCAGGTTCTACAAAGTTCTCCAGAACCAGGTCAGGTTCTAGATGTTCTCCAGAACCAGGTCAGGCTCTAGATGTTCTCCAGAACCAGGTCAGGTTCTAGAGGTTCCACAGAACCAGGTCAGGTTCTACAAAGTTCTCCAGAACCAGGTCAGGTTCTAGATGTTCTCCAGAACCATGTCAGGCTCTAGATGTTCTCCAGAACCAGGTCAGGTTCTAGAAAGTTCTCTAGAACCAGGTCAAGTTATAGAGGTTCCCCAGAACCAGGTCAGGTTCTAGATGTTCCCCAGAACCAGGTCAGGTTCTAGAAAGTTCTCCAGAACCAGGTCAAGTTCTAGAGCTTCTCCAGAACCAGGTCAGGCTCTAGATGTTCTCCAGAACCAGGTCGAGTTCTAGAAAGTTCTCCAGAACCAGGTCAAGTTCTAGAGGTTCTCCAGAACCAGGTCAGGTTCTAGAGGTTCTCCAGAACCAGGTCAGGTTCTAGAGGTTCTACTCCACCTGAGCAGAAGGCTGGTGCTACCAAGAACAGGGGATTCAAACAACAACCATGCACCAGCACCACCCCTGTGACCAGGAAGACAGCGCATCTCCAAGAGACACCGCCCAGTTCACGCAGGTGAAACACTGTAGAAAGGTTTAAGTGTCACAGGGGTTATTAGCAATTTAATTTGCATAAGGAAATTCTCAAGTATTTCACTAGGATCATTATGGTAATTTTCAATTACTACTAATATCCCCTCATGTTAAAAAAAATCCTAACTTGTTGAATTCTAAATAAAAAATTAACAGCCTGCTTTACATTAAGTTTATCCAATTAACTGAAAAAGGAACCATAACTGAAATGTAATTCCCACTGAATTTCCATTCAAACAGTTCAAAGTAATCCAAGTAAGAATGATCTTACCGTTCTGGAATCTGAGAATGGATTATATTCGTCAAGTCCTGGTGGAACATTTCTTGTCACCTGTGTAACTGATGGGTCCTGGAACAAAATTCAGAAGAGAAAAAAATCACTCATCCTTTGAGACGTGACTTTGGGATTCACACAGCATCTGCTCTGTCTGTGCCTAACCGAGGAACAAGAAGATTACCAGCTTTGCTCAGTGCCATTTCAATAAGGGACAAACAAGACACCTTCCATCTGCTGGTTCCCTCCCCAAACACCCTCAACAGCTTGAGCTGGACCAAGACAAATCCGGAAGCCAGGAACTCAATCCAAGCTTCCCACGTGGTCGGCAAAGGCCACTGTGCACCAGCAGGACACTGGACTGGAAAAGGAAATGGGATTCGCCCCCAAGCACTTGGCCACGCGGTGCAGGCAACCCAAGAAGCATCTTGGCCGGCGCCGCGGCTCACTAGGCTAATCCTCCACCTGCAGCGCCGGCACACCGGGTTCTAGTCCCGGTAGGGGCACCAGATTCTGTCCCGGTTGCTCCTCTTCCAGGCCAGCTCTCTGCTGTGGCCAGGGAGTGCAGTGGAGGATGGCCCAAGTGCTTGGGCCCTGCACCCCATGGGAGACCAGCCGTGGCGGCCATTGGAGGGTGAACCAACGGAAAAGGAAGACCTTTCTCTCTGTCTCTCTCTTACTGTCCACTCTGCCTGTAAAAAAAAAAAGAAAAAAAAAGAAAAAAGAAAGAAGCACCTTGAGCACCACACCGAACACCAGCCGCGGGGTGAATAGTAATTCGAAATTCTCACACTCTCAAAGAAAAACAAAAACTGGGCTAGATGCAAATCAGCTGCCAGCTACTACCCGGAGACACAAGGTAGACTGCTGCTTACCCACGGACCACGCGAAGCTGACCGCACATAGCATCTCACATCCTGGGGGCTTCCCGCAAAGTTCACGTTCCGTTCCACAACATCTTCAACCAGTTTTCCCAACCACATTAGACACCGAGGTCACACACAGCCATAGTTCAGGGCATTCAGCCAGCGACAGCTCTCTTGCTTCACTTCACTCCAGTATCTCTGCATGGCTGTAGATTCTTTGTCCACATGATCCTAGACTGCCTCCCGTCTTCCAAGAATAACGTAGTACCACAATATCCCAGCTCTTCCGATCTTTTCCTACTGGGCTCACAGAAACAACCCAGTCACCAAGTCCTGCATGGTGATGCTCTCTCCTCATTGTGAATGTAAAACACGGGCACAGTGAAATCCTAGATGCCTGTTCTACTCCTCTTCACCATAAATGTAAAACACGGGTCCAAAGATAGTGAACACGTCCACAAAACCAACTACGTAACTCACATGAAAACCATTCGCAAACAGTGCTGCAGCCTGACGGACCCTCACGTTGTTAGCATGGTGAGAGTGCAGTCACTTCTGATTTGGCTGGTCTGGGGTAGAGTGCGGCAAGCTCCAGGCGACACCGCTGCCACCGCCGTGCCACACCCTCTCCAATCCACCTTTCAAAGCCGCAAAGCTCATCCTGCCGTCCCCCTCTGCCAACCCCTCCCTCAGTCCTGATCTCTCGTGGATATTTAGCTCTCCACTAAGATGAAACAACTCCAGCCGATGAGACGAAAGCCTGCGGCCACCCTCACCTCACCTCTCTCTCCCTAATCAAACCCAGCGTGTTACTGCGAAAGGGGCCTCAACCCGGGCAAAGAGCCAGCAGCAAGCATCCATAACCAGCAGAGTGCAGGCTCCGGGTCTGAGGAGGGGAGCACAGTCGCTGACTGCCCTGGGCCCCCTCCCAGTTTATCCAAGAGTGAGGGGAGAAAGACGACTGGCAGAGGGTGCCTACCTCGGGGAGAAAATCAAGACAAAGGAAGTACAATTATTTCAGGCAGATTTCTCAACCGGGCATTGCGGAAATGCACCCACTCTAGATCAGGATCAACAAGCAGAGACCCTCACCTAATCCGTGAGCTCTGGACGCAGTCTCAGGGCCCACCCCGCCCACAGAGCTGTGACCCAGCGCCCCCACACCGCAGACTCCTCCTTGGCACGGCTTCCTCTGGCTGGAACACTCTTGCCGGCGTGGGCAGCCACGCAGCCTCCTCCTCTTCCTCCCAGACTCAATCGTCACCTCGTGGCTAAGCCACGAGCTTCCTGGGCTCCACCCAAGTCACCCAGGGCTCCACCACCGCTAGCTCTCACCTCCATAAGCACGTATCTCACGGAATCACAATGATGTTCACGCAGCTACTGTTTCCCCAAATTGAACTGTGACTTCTTTGAATCAATAAATGGGCTTTGACTTTAGGAATCTGTTCCAAATATTTTTTAGCAAAATGTCATTAGCAACCATGAGAACTGGAAGCAACTTAAACGTCCACCAACAGAAGCCAGAATGAAGCATCACGGATGTGACAGAAGGAGACAGACACCACATGTGGTAGAAGGAGACAGACACCATTACGGTGTTACCGGGAGCAGAGTGGAGACGGTCAGGGGCATAACAGCACAGGTAAAACAAACACCCACACACCCATTTTCAAAGGAGGAATAAACCAGTAACTGATAAAGCTGGTAACTGGGGGCCGGCGCCGTGGCTCACTAGGCTAATCCTCCGTCTAGCGGCGCCGGCACACCGGGTTCTAGTCCCGGTCGGGGCGGCGGATTCTGTCCCGGTTGCCCCTCTTCCAGGCCAGCTCTCTGCTGTGGCCCGGGAGTGCAGTGGAGGATGGCCCAGGTGCTTGGGCCCTGCACCCCATGGGAGACCAGGATAAGTACCTGGCTCCTGCCATCAGATCAGCGCAATGCACCAGCCACAGCGCACCGGCCACGGTGGCCATTGGAGGGTGAACCAATGGCAAAAGGAAGACCTTTCTCTCTGTCTCTCTCTCTCACTGTCCACTCTGCCTGTCAAAAATAAAAAAAAAAAATATTAAAAAAAAAAAAAGCTGGTAACTGGGGGCAGGAAGACAACAATGAAGTGGGAACAGCAGGACTGCAATCTAGAATTCTCTGGATTTCATAGCTTTTACTCTGGAACCATGAAAATGTTTTTCATAATTCTAGAAGAAAACTAATTCAAAGAGAACGAAGGAAAGAGGCAGAACACGGAGTTGGCAAGATGCATTCTGCTTCGCCCCATTCGTGTCCATGTCAGCTCCCCAAAGCCACAGAAGGACAAGGAGTCCTAACTCCGTTTTACAAACCCACAGATCCATTCTCTCAAGTGCCCTAACTCACTTTAGATTCTTACAACAACAAAGAAGTAAGTAACATGGTACAACGCAGTACTGACGAGCCAGAATGAATCAAAGAAGTCATTCTTGCAATCCTCTGCTTTCGGCTACAGTAACTACAGCGCACTTGGTTCCTGTCCCAGCAACCCAACATCAAACAGCTAGGCAGTGGAGGACGTGCAGCACAAGAGTGGGACGAGAGCCACCTTATCACATAACTAACGTAGCTGCAGCCAGCCTCTGAGCTGGGGGAAGACCAAGGCTGAACAAGATTCAGACCCCAACGAGTGCTCTTTAACAGGCACCAGGAACTTCGGGCCTCGCCACGCGCCCTCCGGCAGACTCGCAGCTCCGTTTCTCAGAGAAACAAGCTGTGCCTTTAGGAAGGTCATAAAGCTCCTTGAAGTTCACCCATCAGCGTACGTCCAAGGCAAGGTATGAAACCAGGACTTTGCCGGGCTTACATACACTCTTCCCAACAGACACTGAAACCGCTGTTCCCCACAAGAACAGCTCTAACAAAAAGACACTGGCTGAGCCGACTGCCTGTCCAATACTTCCGCCAGAAAGTTATACTTCACCTTCCACAGAATCAGATGAAGCGGTCTCACGCTGAAAACCGTGTCTTCCCTGGCAGGGGTTCCCGGACGCCGGCACGCGTTGGGATCACTGGAGGGCCCCATGAGTGCCCTCTCTCACTCCCAACGTCTGGATGTGCGAGCGCTCGCCTTCAGGGAGCAGCTCCGCAGAGACAGCCTCATTAACGGACTTCAAGAACACAGCAGGCTTCCGTATCAACTTCCGAGTCATCCCTGAGCCATCAGGGGGACAGCACGAGGGCCCTGCTGAGCACGGGCACCAGAGGTCCACTTCTCTTCATGAGCTGAACGAGCGACTCTGCCAGCCCTCGGCCAAACCACTCACCTCACGGCCGCGCTGCATTCCAATCACGGTGCATTGTGAAAGCAATTTTTATCAAAGAGAATAAGAAAAATGTTACTTCTAGCATAATCCACTTTGTATGTTTACTTTCTGTTTCTTTCCCCAACTGTCCAGGGCAGTTCACCTGCACTGCATCTCAAATGCACTCCGACAGCATGCCTGACACTGGCTGGGTCTCACTCAGTGCCACCCACGACCTGCACAGTTCCAAGCTGCCAGGGAATGCTGTACCTCCAGCTCAAGGTGAGGAAGCCCACTCAACCAACAACTCACGTGCCAGTCCAACTCAGCCTCCGCCCCACTCCTCTCTCCCCGTGCCACCCTGGAGCTCCCCAACAGTCTCGTAACACAAAAGCCTACAGGGATGGCTGTGCACAGCCACACGCTGTGTGTCCACCTGCTACGCCTGCTAACACAGAACAGGGTGAGGTTTCAAGACGAACGTGAAAAACCTGTGTTGGCAGGACAAACAGCACTGGTCCTCACACCAGAGGCTCCGA